>NW_027467507.1:125000-132500 GCF_046742065.1 Oratosquilla oratoria
AGTTGAAGAAGTAAACCAGTTTGGAACGTAGTACTGCACGGCAAATTCTGCAAATCGCTCCACTGATGACTGCTCCTTCTTTGTCATTTTAAATTGTAGCTTGAAGAGCACAATTTTAATTGAATAGATC
Source organism: Oratosquilla oratoria (assembly GCF_046742065.1). Classification (NCBI taxonomy): domain Eukaryota; kingdom Metazoa; phylum Arthropoda; class Malacostraca; order Stomatopoda; family Squillidae; genus Oratosquilla; species Oratosquilla oratoria. The sequence goes on from NW_027467507.1 coordinate 125,131, forward strand.
ACCTTTGCCATCCAACGTGCTCGATGCACTGCTCCAGGCTGCTTGAAGCTGATGCCTGTTGTGTCACCTCCTAAATATGCCACTGATAGTTGTAAAAGTTCTTTGTAATCTGCGCGAGGATGATGACATTTCAACTGTTCCTGGCAAAAAATGAGTACAGCTTTTTTCGAGGGAAGACTTGCACTATGTGCTTCATATGATGAAGTATTGATACTCTTCCATGAATTTCGGAAATGTTTGAATAATGGAATTTCTGGTCCAGATGAAGTACCAAAACACTTCTGAAATACATCGGACACTATTATTTCGTTAATATTATGCCTGCAAGCAAAACAAAGAAGACTTCTGTTTAGTTTTGTTTCTATTGCCACACATACACCTTTCTTACAACCAGTGTTACTAGCAGTTGTGTCAAAACACATGGCATTAACGCTGCCTTTAATATTCCAATCTTCAAGACATTCCACAACTGCTGCTGCTATTTGATCACCTGTACCTGACATTAGTTTTGGTATTCCCAAAATTTTAGAGTTGCCCCCACCAGACACTAACACAGGCAATCTGTCTATATTTTCAGTGCCAATTAAATCAGGCATTAAATTGCCATCCCAGTGGACTGTAAGAGGCGCATCTGCAGTGAATGATTGCTTCATGCTATCAGCTATTTCTTTTCTGATTTTCTTTCTTCCTCTTTGCAGAGTAGTTCAACGTATGATTATCTCATCAATATCTTTTCCAAGGGTTGAGGCTGTTGCTGATATTACTCTCATTGCATTACGATCACTCATCTTCGTTCTGTCTAATGCAGCCACTAAGTCAGGTGAAGAAATTTCTCCCTTAAGTTTCCAGATATGCATTTTATATAGTGACCAACAAAATGCAACTATTGATTTATTTTTAGCTAATATTTACTCCGAAAAGTAAAAAAATAAATAAAAAGTAACCTATTATTATATTTCTCTTACGCTAACATATGTGTAAAAATAAATTTTACTTGTGGCACTATTAAATACAGTTATATTTTGCTGCAAATTCGCACAGATTATTTTTTCAACAAGCCTCATAATATCTGGGGGTGAGACAAAAGTTTTTCAAAATTTTAGTTTTTTGGGCCAGTCTAATATATATATATATACATATATATATATATATATATATATATATACATATATATATATGTTTACATATATATATATATATGTATATATAAACATATATATATAAATATATATACAGTGTATATACATATATATTATATATATATGTTTATATATATATATACAAATATATATATATATATATACTGTATATGTGTATATATATATGCATATATATATACATATATATGTATATATATACAAATATATATATATATACATATATATATATATACATATATGAATATACATATATATATATCAATCAATCAAATCAGCCATCCTGAGTCCACTGCTGAACAAAGGCCTCCTTCATAGCATTCCATGATTCACACGACCGTGCCATCCTCTGCCACTTCACTCCTGCAAACTTGTCGATCTCGTCTCTCCACCTTCTGTCTGGTCTTCCTCTTCCACGCTTCCTATCTCGCGGCGTCCATTCAGTAACGCACCTGCTCCATCGCTCATCAGTCCTTCGCTCTAACTTACCTGCCCAATTCCACTTCCTCTTTTTTACTGCCTCCACAATATCCTTCACTGTAGTCTGCTCTCTCACCCAACTTGCTCTCTTTTGGTCTCTCAGTGTTATTCCCATCATTGATCTCACCATTCTCCTCTGTGCAGTCCTTAGCTTTGTTTCCCTCGGCCTAGTCAGCTTCAAAGTCTCACATCCGTAGATTATTGCTGGTAGAATGCATTGGTTGTAATCTTTACGTTTCAAACATAAAGGTAGAGAGCCTCTCAGGATTTTATTATACTTACCAAACATTTTCCAACCAATTGTAATGCATCTTTTTATTTCATTATCATGATCTTTCGTCACCTTTACCATCTGACCTAAATAATTATACTCTTCAACTTCCTCAAGACTCTCATCATCAATTACAATCTCTTTACTTTGAACTTTTGTGTTGAACATTACTTTGGTTTTACTCTTATTCATTTTTAAACCTACTTTGATATTTTCTTTGTTTAGATCGCTCAGCATATCGTGCAAGTCTTCTGCTCTTTCTGAAATAAGAATGATGTCATCTGCAAATCTTAGGTGGTTCAAATATTCGCCATTGATCTTCAAACCTTTCTTTTCCCAACTCAATCTTCTGAAAATATCTTCTAAAGAAGCTGTAAATAGTTTGGGTGAAATTGTATCGCCTTGCCCTACTCCTTTCTCGATCTTGATCTTTTCTCTATCTTTATGTAGTCGAACTATAGCGGTACCTTTCGAGTAAATCTTTTCTAAAACTCTTATGATCTGTTCGTTTGTACCCTGTTTGCGTAGCGAGTTTAGTATTGCTATTTGTTCTACTGAATCAAAGGCCTTCTCGTAATCTACAAAAGCTAAACACAGAGGTATATTATATTCTGTCGTTTTCTCGATTAGTTGGTTTATCGCCTGCAAATGGTCTAGAGTTGAATATCCGCTTCTAAAGCCTGCCTGTTCTCTCGGTTGGTTTCCATCTAAAACTTGACTCAGTCTATTTGTAAGGATCTTGGAGAATACTTTATATACGTTTGATAGCAAGCTAGTCGGTCGATAGTTACTAAGGTCCTTCTGGTCTCCTTTTTTATGAAGTAAGATCACTATAGCATTGAACCACGCATCCGAAACGCTTTCTTGACGTAAGCACTGGGTGTACAACTGGGCTAATTTAATATGAACTAATTTACCTGCGTCTTTCAACAAATCTATTGATATACCATCTTCCTTAGGTACTTTTCCTCGTTTCATAGTTTTTAGAGCAAATTCTACTTCTTCCTTTGTAATCTCTGGTACACTACTAACGTCTACATATGAACTTACTGACTTAACTACGGCCTTCGACGAGTAAAGCTCTTGGTCAAATTCTTTTATTCTTTTTATCATTTTGTCTCTACATTTAATTATTTCTCCATTTCTATCTTTCAAACATATAATTTGCTGTCTTCCTCAAGCATGTTTACGCTCGGTCACTTTAATACTTTTACCTTTCCGAATAGTTTCTTCTATTTCATCCATGTTTCTCTTTCTTTTCTCTAATCTCTGCCTTTTGTTTATAAGCTTGTTTAGTTCTACTCTTTCTATTTCGTCTCTAATGCTTTTAATCTGCATGTTCCTTTCTCTTTTAATGATGTCATTTTTAGCTTTGGAGTATTTGTTTTCTCTAATGTTTTTGTACTTCCTACTTTCTCTGCTGATTCCTTAATGATGTTCATTAAATTCAAATTGATATCTTCCACGCTGTCCTCGTTAGTTCCTAGAGCTTCGAATCTATTTTTAATTTCTAACTAAAATTTCTTATCATTATCCTTAACCTTTGCAAGGCTTATTTTCCTTTTTTAAAACTAGTTTATTTCTCTCGGCTGTGAAGTTGAATTTAGCTGTGCATCCGACCATTCTATGGTCATTACCTATGTTGACTTTATTTATCACCGTAACATTGCTAACGCTTTTGCTCTCATCTCCTAATATGAAGTGTATTTCGTTCTTTGTTGTTCCATTTGGACTTCTCCACGTCCATTTACGACCTGCACGCTTTTGGAAGAAAGTGTTCATTATCCTCATATTGTAGTTCTCTGCAAAATTGACTAACATCTCACCTCTGTCATTTCTTTCACCTACTCCAAAAGTTCCATCTTCTTCCCTACTTTAGTATTAAAGTCTCCTATTACCAAAGTGTACTTACTTTTTTTTCTCGATCCATTACTTGACTTAAATCATCATAGAAGGACTCAATTTCCTCGTCTGAACTCTGTGAAGTTGGTGCATAAGCCTGAACTATTTTTAGAGTGTACCTTTTACACAGCCTAATCACAGTCCAAGCTACCCTGTCCGATAAACTACTGAATTTGATTACGTTACCAGCAACCTCTCGGTTGATCAAGAATCCTACTCCACTAGATCTTTCTTTGTCCTTACCTCTATAGTAGAACAGGTGGTGACCATCCTGTAATTGTATCAGCTTTTCTTCAGTTCTTCGGACTTCGCTTAGTCCTACGATGTCCCACTTGATGTTGTCTAGCTCTTCCATTAAACTCTCCAGTCTGTGGTCTTCTGAGAGACTTCTTACGTTGTATATATAGATCTTCATTTTCTTCATGTTGTTTAATGTCCAAGACTTAGATCTGCTTGGACAGTGCTTACTCAGATTCGGTGGCACACTGCCCGTAAGCACACGAGGCAATACGGTTGGACCTTTAGGAGACGATGATCCAGCAGGAACGCCCGGTTTTCTTTTGATTGTGCTATTCATATTCATGTTGGCTATGAAGGGGGGTTGGCAGTAATCTCACCTCCTTGCCAACTGGTTTCTGGTGAGATATTTCTCTGATGTCAACTTATTCATTATATTCGGTGAAGCCTTATATCTATAGGGTGCCCAATGGTCCACGCCGTCATAATGACGGTACCCCATATATCTATGATGAATTTCCCTGTTTGCCCTCAGGGACGTGTCAGTTAGCAGTGGGTCCTGCGACTGTGTGTTTGAGCTGCTCTTTGTCTGATCTTTCCTACAAAACCTGTTCGATATGGGTGACCCTGCAGAGATTTCCTCTCTATCGACATAGCTTTTGTAATCATTAAAATTCTCAAGCCTATCCACCACGTCAAGGTGTCACCTCTCGGATAGGATATATATATATATATATATATATATATATATATATACACATACATGTATATATTCCTATTAAATGCTAAAGCACAAGTGGCGTCAATGATTTTAAGAAAACATTTCTCTAACTCTCTGTATTTCCTTTTCTCTTCATATTTCAAACTCTGAAGGAAATAGTAAAAGGCTTCAGAATGTTGATTCATTTTACCGACAGCTGTTTCAACCATTACAAATGGTCGTCTTCAAGGTAATACAATACATCAATACAAACATGGGTATATAAGGCCGAGTGAAAACGGCAGGGAGAGGTCACTCGTGAAGTGGGAGTCTGTCTACCCTACCGAGACCGAAAGGGTAACCGGGACAGCTTCCCGATGTGGATTTACGTCCCGGAAGTCTGGACACAATCCCCATGTGGGTTTCTGTCCCGTGGTGACGGTCTGTATTTTCTATTAGAGGGGAGGACATAATCAGATGAAATCTGTATATTCAAGATAGGCTTTTGTAAAGCGATGCTCACTGCCTCAGCTACAACTAAATTTCCATAATTGTTATCATGGTGGGTGATTGTTGTATCCCTTATGAGATCTACTAGGGGCGGCTTTTTATCGTGGGCATCGACAAAATGTTGGTGGATGGCTCCGTTGTTACGGTGAGCCTGCAGTCGTCTTCTTAAGGTCGTGAGGGTATGGCCGACGTAGCTAACATCAAGGGGCTTGCATGCCCGTTCAGAACATTTAGATTTATATACTACGCCGGTTTTAAGTTCCTTTGGACACTCGGGGACGGTGCTGCTTTTCATGACAAGGGAGGCAATCAGGTTAGGACGGCTGAAGGCTTTCAGTGAGACCCTTTCGTAGGGCTCCTGAGGTGAAACACCTCTAGAGATAATCCTACGAAGGGTATCGGCTTCCTGTCTGTACGCAGTGTCAAAATCTAATTTATGGTAAATCATTAGGGTTTTCTCCGCATTGTCAGCAGTGGTTTTGACTCGGGTGTGAAACTCTTCCATATTCTTTCTAATGACATCTTCTATGGTGTTACAAGAGAAGCCATTATTCGTTAACACCTGTCTAACGCGTTCAAGTTCTGTATGGACAGCTTTCCACGTGCTGCAATGGGAGAAAGCCCGCCTAACATAAGCACCAACTACAGACCTCTTATAAGAGTCTGGACACTCACCCCTGGCATTTAGGCACCGCCCAACATTGGTATCCTTTGTGAAAACAGAAGTGGCGTAATGGTCCTCTTTCCTTTCGACAAGGACATCAAGGAAGGGAAGGGTTTTGTCCTTACTCTCTTCGATGGTAAAATTGAGGACTGAATTTGCTTTGAGGGCGTCTGCTAACTTCCTGGTATCGCTGCTTTCTCTGACGGAGATAGAAATATCATCAATATATCTGGCGTAGATCCTCGGTCTATGGTGACTATTGAAGGTCCTAGTTTCGACAGCAGCCATGTACATGTTGGCAAATAGGACACCCAGGGGTGACCCCATCGCAACACCATCCACCTGACGGAAGAGTTCCCCTCTGTGGGAGAGGAAAGGTGCCTCCATCGTACATGCTTCTAGCATTTCCTTCAATAGCCTTTCGGGTATTGAAAGGGGGGTTCGGCCAGATCTGTAAACGCAGTCCAGGATGATTTCTATAGTTTCTTGGGCAGGGACGTGGGTGAAAAGGCTCTCCACGTCCAGAGAAGCAATGTTTTCGTCAGGATCAGAAGTTCTCAGGATGTCAATGAACTCAGCAGCTGACTTCAAGGAGTAACCTATATATATATTCTGTTAAAAACGACAGCAAAAGAATTATTAATTAACTTTTTCCGTGAGCTCTCAAGCTTGCGAAAAGTAGATTTCTGGTAGGGGGAAAGGGAGTAAATCAAATTTCCAAAACTCATAGGAAACAAAAGTTATAATGAACACAAAAATACAGCACACAGTAAACAAAATACAAGAAAAGAGTACAAAGAATACAGCAAAAAACAAAATACAAGGAGAACATATTAAATTTCAAAAACGTTTCGGAGATCATTCTGCATCCTCAGTTAATGTGATTAAGATTGGAAAAGGGAGCATATTTTAAATGAAGTGAAAAGCACGGGGAGAAGTCACCGAGTTGAAACTGGGGTAGGTCACACATATGAGCACGAACACTAGGGGAGATCACAGTTTTGCGGACACAGTACTCGAAGAGGTCACTTCCGGGTTCGGCGCCAGTCTCCTTCTCAGTCTTTGGGAACGACGAATGGCAGGATGCTCTTCTCTTTGGCGGGGAATGGGAAGTCTCTGTGGAGGAGACCCCGAATTCTTGGGATTGCTCATCTGGCTCCTCCGAACAGGTTTCATGCTAGGGAGGAGGGCGAAGTCATTTACTTGCCTATTAATGACAGGTTGCAGCTCCTTTATCCTGATGGCTTCCTAGATAGCCAAGCGCTGTGGATCCTCTTCTTTTGCCACAACTTCGGTGTTTTTTTTTTACCATAGTCTCCCTATCAAGGAGGCGTCGATGCTGGGTCCAGTGCTTTTCACTTCTCACACACACACACACACACACACACACACACACACACACACACACACACACACACACACACACACACACACACACACACACACACA
>NW_027467507.1:137500-140000 GCF_046742065.1 Oratosquilla oratoria
AAATGTTTTACTTGAGATGATTATTGACCACACAATAACACAATGGATCCAAGAGAACACTAGGTATAGAAATGAAGAAGAACCATCGAGACTAGACCTAATAATCACATCAGAACCTGAAATAGTGGAAAAGACAGAATACCAGGCACTAATAAGTAAAAGTGACCACATATTGATAGAACTAGAACTAAATGAGAAAAAATACATGAAAAGAAATGAACAATATAGAAAAGGAAGATTGATGTATAAAAAAACAAATTTTAATAAGATAAGAGAATTCTTTCAAAATGAAAACTGGGAAAGAATACACAAAGAAGATAAAACAGTAGAAATGGAATATTTTGACAAAAATTTATAAAAAAAAAAAAAGGAGTGGAAAAGTATGTCCCAAGACAAAAACAAGAAAAAGAATATGTAAAGTGCTGGTACAACAAAAGTTGTAGAGTGTTAAAAGACAAAAGAGACAAAGCTTGGACCAGATGGAAGAAAGACAAAATACCTGAAAAATGGAAAATATATACTTGTTATAGAAATGAATATGTACAAGCGTGCAGAGAGGAAAAGAGAAAATATGAAAAAGATGTCATAGAAAAATGTAAAGATCAACCAAAACTATTCTACAGATTTGTAAACAACAAACTGAAAAACAAACAAGACTTGGAGAAATTAAGACAAGGAGAAGTTGAATACACAGAGGAAATAGAAATGGCGGAAATTATGAACATGCATTTTAAATCAGTGTTTACAAGGGAGAATATACAACCGGAAGAGATCGAATGGAAAGAGAAAGTCCCCCATATGAAAGAAATAGAAGTAACAAAGAATGAAATTATGAAACACTTGAGTAATCTTGATGTTAGAAAATCGCATGGACCAGATGAAATAGCAAACTGGATTTTGAAAGAATGCAGAAATGAACTGGCAGGCAAAATACATAGCATAATAAATAGTTCCTTGAAAGAAGGAAAAGTTCCAGAAGACTGGAAAAAAGCAAATATAGTACCTATATATAAAGGAGGTAATAAAGAAGACCCTACCAACTATAGACCAGTCTCTCTAGCAAGTACAATAGCAAAATTTTGTGAAAGAATTATCAAAAGTAAATGGGTAAAATATCTAGAAAAAAAAAAACAGCGTGCTAAATCCAAGGCAATTTGGATTCAGACAAGGACGATCATGCGTCACCAATTTAATATGTTTCTATTCAAGGCTAATAGATATAATATAAGAAAGAGATGGATGGGCTGATTGTGCATTTCTAGACCTAAAAAAAGTCTTTGACAAAGTACCACATAAGAAGTTGCTTAAGATATTAAAAACTGAAGGAGGAATACAGGGCAAACTGCTTAAATAGATGGAGGACTTTTTGCAAGAAAGAAAAATGAGAGTAGTGGTAAGAGACAAACACTCAAGATGGATGACGTAATAAGCGGTGTTCCACAAGGAACAGTTCTGGCCCCAATAATGTTTGCTATATATATTAATGATATGGATGAAGAAATTGAAAGTTATATGAGCTTCTTTGCAGATGATGCAAAACCATTAAAAAAGTGAACACGGAAGAAGATTGTGAGTCACTACAGAGTGATCTAAATAAAGTATGGGAATGGAGTAGAAAGTGGGAGATGGAGTTCAACACTAAAAAGTGTAGTATAATGGAATTTGGAAAAAGCAAAAACAGAATAAAAGGATCATATAAATTGGGAGAAGAAGGAATAAAAAAAGTAGAAAATGAGAAGGACCTGGGAGTCATTGTTATGAATAATATGTCACCTAAGAAACATATAAATAAGATTTTTGGAGAAACTTATAATTTAATAAGAACAATTAAAGTGGCATTTACATACCTGGATGAAGAAATGGTGAAGAAAATTCTAATCACTCTGATAAGACCAAGATTGGAATATGATGCGACGATGTGGTCACCAAGTACAAAAAAATGTATAAAAAAAACTTGAAAGAATACAAAGAGCAATTACAAAATTGGCACCAACACTCTCAAAACTATCATATGAAGAGAGACTAGCAAAACTTGAACTACAGACACTAGAGGAAAGAAGAGAGAGAGGAGATTTGATAGCTATTTACAGAATCATGAAAGGCATAGAAACTATTGATAGAGAGAATCTGATAAAATGGGATGATAGAAATACATGAGGGCACGGAAAGAAAATCAAGAAAGACAGCTATAGAAGAGATGTGAAAAAGAACAGCTTTCCTCGCAGAGTAATAGACAGTTGGAACAAGTTAGATGAGAAAGTGGTGTGTGCAAAAACAATACATGAATTTAAGAATAGTTTAGATAAAATGAGATATGAAGACGGGACCCCACGAGCATAGCTCCCCTTCCCATAAAATACAACTAGGTAAATACACACACAAACACACACACACACACACACACACACACACACACACACACACACACACACACACACACACACACACACACACACACGCACGCACATACAAACACAAAAACACACAAACACACACACAT
>NW_027467507.1:150000-160000 GCF_046742065.1 Oratosquilla oratoria
GGCCAAAGTATGGTATTCTCGGAAACATTCTGGGAGACAAAGACCTACACCACACTCGCTACACATCCAGTGCGTAGTTTGGCGTTTTCTATTGCGTCTGACACTGTGTGCACATACATGGCAACGCCTCCGCGGCTTAGAGCTGCCATTTGAAGCAGGGACTTCCGAAGGGAAGTGCCGTGCCACTAGTCTTGTCGGATTTGAAAGAACATTTGGACTTCTGCCTGGTCTCCTGTTATATGTATGGTGACTGAATCTTACAATGATTTGCCTTATAATTGCTTTACTGAAATCTGCAAATGGTGGCTTATTTCCTGTTCTTACTAGAAACATATAATATGAATTTAGGACAGTCATGTCAAGAATATGAAAAAATAGTTTTTTGTACCACTTTTGAGACTTTCTCATGCAATCAACATTGCTGATCATCGTGTCAACCATATCAACGCTTCTGGCTTTATGTGTATATTCAACTACAGCAGCAGGTTTCTGGATTAGATCTCCAGTAGCATGATTTCGTTTACCTGTGTTTACCATTTCGTCTGCATGTATTGATGTTAGTATATGTACAACACGCTTGTCACGCCATTTTATACACATTACTCCGTTATTGTGAAGTGACATCATTTCACCACGCCTTACATTTGGAAACGTTGGCATTTTTTTCCTTCTGGCCTGCACCGTTCCACATGCACCAGTCTGGTGGCCATGAAGAAAATGAAACAATGTAGGACTAGCGTACCAACTATCCATATACAAATTGTGTCCCTTATCCAGATAAGGCATCATCATTGTTTTTACCACTGATCCCGAATAGCCTAGTTCACTGTCAAAATTCAGATCTGTGCCACCACCAGTGTACAGAATGAAATCCAAAATGTAGCCACTCTCTACATCACAGAGAGTGAAAAGTTTCATCCCAAACCTATGACGTTTTAGAGGCATGAACTGACGAAATGATAGTCTACCCCTCCACAGAACAAGACTTTCATCAATGCAAAGATCACGGAATGGTTTGAATTTGGAGGAAAATTTTTCTCTAATATCTTCTAATACAATTCTAATTTTTGCTAACTTGTCACCCTCCATTTGTGACCTGTTATCACAGAAATGTAAATGCTTCAGCATTAGTAAAAATCTGTCATAGGTCATAAATTGTGTGAATCCTGGAGTTGAAAACAGGGAATCTTTTGCCCAGTAATCTTTCATTCTGTTCTTCTTTACATGAGCCATAGCCATTACCATACCGAGAAAAACGTACATCTCATCTATGTTAGTAGGAACCCATTTGCGTATTCTACTATATAATGGAAATGTTTTAGTCTGCATTAGGAAATCATTGTAACTATTAGTTTCTTGTACAATTTTTTCCACAAGGTTGTTATCAAAAAATTCAAGGAAATACTCTAATTCTTCTGAGTCATCAGTAACAGTACACTCATCAGATATTCCTACATCCTCTGTGAAAGGAAATAAAGTTGGAGTGAATCTGCTGGAACTCCATCTTGGGGTCTCAAGCCTGTCAATTGCCGAGTTCTCCCGCGGCTGTACGTGCTCCCAAACCAGGCAGCCTCTCGCTGTAGCTGCATCCTCTCCGCTTGTAGAAGCACCTACGGTTGCAGTGGACTCGACTACAAAAAAAGTTTAGACTAAATGTTACTTTTCTAGAACGTTGATAATAAATCAACAGTGGTATAAGCATTTGCAACAAAATCATAATAGATTAGGAGTTGCGGGACTGAAACCTATGATCAGGAAAAACCTTCATGATAGAAGCCAAAGTAACGTTGAAAGCCACGGCGAGCACTGTTACAGTGACAAGAATATCTTATTTGAAAAAAAAAGTTTTCCCTACGAAGAAAATTAAAACGAAATGAGCAAAGGAAATTATTTAGCTTGATCAGAATAATGCCGTGGACCAGAACGTCAACCGTTACACTTTCTTACAGGCAAGACAGCAACGACGGTTAGCAGTGACGTAATGTCGCTTACCTTTTGCCTAAGCTGTTTTTCGTGGGTTCATGTTGACGGGTATATTGTATGTATATTGATACATGTCATCTATATGAATGAGTTAATACGGTGTTAGAAATAAATAATCTGGAATTTATAGACCTCTAATAAATAAAAATGTAAATCTCATCAAAATTCTTATATTTGTAAAGCGGAGTTCTCACCTCCCGTGTAAGTTTTTTGTATTCTATTACTGAAGCTAAATTTTCGAAATAATAAATTTCATATTCTGAACTCGTAATTCGATGCTTATGTCCTTTGCCCTATGCTGATAATCTAGACGTATAAAAGCTAGGTAACTATTCTATTTCTCAATGAATGAACAGTATTTCTGAATGAATAATCTAACTCCCGTTTACCTAAATTACTAAACTCACCTGATTCTTCGCTCCTAACTCTAACACGCTTTGACCCTGGTGTTATTATTGTGCCATTTATGGAATCCTCACTGGCATGGTCTGGAAATGTGTATGATTCGGAAGTCGTACAGCATTGCACATAAAGTAATTTTATGGCTTATTAGACTATGATAAACGTCAACTGAAACAATTTTATTAACACATCAATTTATTAAAAAAAAAATAGGCGTTACTTACCGCTTTCATAAAGTAATTCTTCGTTTATATATAGACGATCGGACTGATGAGAGCCATCAGAACCATATAAGGAGTCATTGTCGCTTAGAAGCATAACATCGTCCTGCTCATCAAATTCGTAACAGTACCCCTTTGACATCTTGATTGCAACTAACGTGGTGGGCGTGGCCTCGACTCAGTGACAGGTAAGATGCCAGATACCGCCATACAGCCGCAGTTATATTTGCCTACACAAATTACTCCTTTTTACTAATTTCGTGATTGATTATGACTGGAACACTGTGTAAAAAATACTAGATAAAGTAGGTATGGATGGAAAATATGACTATCCCCTTAGAGACGTGATGGGAAGAATCAGTACTCAAAAAAAAAAAAAAAAAAAAAAAAAAAAAATCTTTCTGGCACAGAACGTGTGCCATACCCACCAGAGATGGATTTAAGTACTGGCACAGATGCTGTGACGCAACCGCTGAAAGGGTTAAATGAGGAAAAAAAGGAGAATGAGTATAAGAAGAAGTTGAGAGAAGAGTGGGAGAGAGTAAAGGATAGAGTAGAACTAGGAGTGGAGGAGGAATGGGGATGGTTCAAGGAGGGAGTCATAAGGTGTGCAAAGATGGTGTGTGGAACAAGGAGGGCGGGAGGAAATAGAAAGAAGGGTAGTGAGTGGTGGGATGAGGAAGCAAAGAAGGGTGTAAAAGAGAAGAAGCAGGCATTCATAGAGTGGCTACAAATTAGGACAAGGGAATCGTATGAGAGGTACAAAGTAAAGAAAAAGGAAGTTAAGCATAAGATAAAGGAAGCAAAGAGGAGAGCATATGTGAAATGGGGAAAGAGTATGACAGAAAATTTTGAAAGCAATAAAAAGATGTTTTGGAAGGAAATTAAAAGAGGAAAAGGAGGCGAATCAAGTAGAGAAGAAAAGGTAAAAGATGCAGATGGAGAGATGATAATGGAAGAGAAGGCAGTGAGAGGAAGGTGGGCAGAGTATTTTAGGGAGTTGCTGAATGTGAAGGAGGATAGGGAGGGAAAGGTAGTTGCAGTGGTAAGCGCTAAGAAAATGAGAGTGATGAGTGAGGAAAATGGAGGAGAAATAGGGAAGGATGAGGTGAAAGCAGCTGTTAAGATGATGAGAGCAGGTAAGGCACCTGGTCTGGATGGATGCCGTTAGCGTAGTGGTAGCGTTCGCGGCCGCAACTACGTCGGTTCGGATTCTAATCCCGCCTGGCGCTTAAATAAGTGCAGTATCTCTGCGCTGCGAGTCGTTACTCCAACTCTAGTGGGCGGGGAGTTAGGAGTGTGTGTGCTTGTGAGTTCACAGCATTGCCCATTGATCGGTCATATATGAGCTCTGAGTTCTTCTTCGGAAGGGAAATATCTATCGATCATGAATCCAACACGTGATCCAAGACCATGGTGAATCACGCATACACACACAAATACAGTCACACACACACACAAACAGTCACACACACACACACACACACACACACACACACACACACACACACACACACACACACACACACACACACACACACACACACACATATATATATATATATATATATATATATATATATATATATATATATATATATATATATATTCTGTTAAAAACGACAGCAAAAGAATTATTAATTAGTTTTTTCCGTGAGCTCTCAAGCTTGCGAAAAGTAGATTTTTGGTAGGGGGAAAGGGAGTAAATCAAATTTCCAAAATTCATAGGAAACACAAAAGTTATAACAAACACAAAAGTACAGTACACAATAAACACAATACAAGAAATACAGCAAAAAAACAAAATACAAGCACAACAAAATAGATATCAAGACGTTTCGCAGATCTTTCTGCATCCTCAGTTGAAGTGAAAAGAAAGGGAAAGGGAGCATATCTTAAATGAAATGGGAAGCATGGGGAGAAGTCACCGTGTTGCAACTGGAGGAAGTCACACGCAGGACCACGAACACTGGGAGAGATCACAGGTTAAGGGAATGGTACTCGGGGAGGTCACTCCCGGGTTCGGCGCCAATCTGCTTCTCAGTCTTTGGGAACGACGTATGGTAGGAAGTTCTTCCCTTTCGCGGGGAATGGGGAGCCTCTGGGGAGGAGAGCCCGATGTCTTGGGATTGTCCATCTGGCTCCTCCGAACAGGTTTCATGCTAGGGAGGAGGGCCAAATCATTTACCTGCCTATTAATGGCAGGTTGCAGCTCCTTTATCCATATGGCTTCCAAGATAGCCAAGCGCTGTGGGTCCTCTTCCTTTGCCACAACTTCGATGTTTTTTACCATAGTCTCCCTATCGAGGTGGCTTCGATGCTGGGTCCAGTGGTGTATATATATATATATATATATATACAAACACACACTTAAACACGCACACATATAGACACACACACACACACACACACACACACACACACACACACACACACACACACACACACACACACACACACACACAAACTCACACACACGAATTCCACCCAGGGTTGAAATAACTTCAGTATTGCTGCGCTGCGGGTTGTTACTCCAACTCTAGTGGGCTGGGAGCTGTGTGTGTGTGTGTGTGTGATTGTAATGTCATAGTATTACCCATAGTTTGGTGAAACGAGCTCTGACCTCTCATCCGGGAGGTTAATAACTGTCAATCACGAGTCCAACACGTGATGCAAGACCATGGTGAATGACACGCATACACACACATACACACAACCACACAGAATCACACACGCATACACGCACACACACACACACACACACATACACACACACACACACACACACACACACACACACACACACACACACACACACACACACACACACACACACACACACACACACACACACACACACACACACATACACACATACATACACACACAGAGACACATGGAGACACTCACAAATATTCACACATACGTACACATATACACACACATATATATGTATACACATACGCACATACAAACACAAGCACACACACACACACACACACACACACACACACACACACACACACACACACACACACACACACGCACGCACGCACACACATACACGTACACACACACACACGTACACACACACACACTCACAAACACACACACACACCCGTACACACACACACACACACACACACACACACACACACACACACACATGAGCTCCGACTTAGCGCTTTGTCGCTTGGATCAAGGAAACACCTTGTTTTTTTCGGAATGAGAGAACTATGTAATCGAGTGACCGGTAAAGTGTAAAGTCTAGTTTTGGAAAAGTATAGTATAACACGAAATGGAGGAAAGAAGAGACGGCGAAAGAATTAATTAACCAACGAAGAGAGGATTGTATATGAGTAGAGTGGAATCGCCCCGGGGTGTAATACCGAAGAGGACGTGTCTAAACGACACCCCGAAGACTGCTCAAAGGTGGGAAAGCAAATCTTTTTTCAGGATTCCAAATAGAAAGGAGAGCAACAGGAAAAATTATAGATACAGAAAGAGAAACTAAGTATAGCAGTGTACTAAGGAATCGAGACATAAACGACTTGATGGAGAATAGACCTAAGAATAGATTATAGAGCCTTGTACAAAGAGATGACAAATTTACGTAAAACTAACAAGGAAATAATCAGAGATGAATGACTTAAAAATTGAACTAAGTATGATTAAAAAAGAAAACGAAAGAAAGGAAAACTAGGATAGAAACAAAAACGAAGAACTGAAGATAGAGATCAAAGATCAAATACAAGCAGTGACCGATAAAGTGGGAGAATCAAACAAAGAGACGAATCTCATTGAAATTATGAATCAGTGGAAACAGGAACTTGAAAATCAGAAAATAACTTTCAAAGAAATAGTACAACAGCAAGTAGAGGAAAGTGCAAAAGAAACAGTGATTAAAGTAATCAAAGAAAAGGAAAACTGAGTGAGAGATACAGTGGATAAAAAAGATGCATTGTGATTTATGGTATAAAAGAAAACCACAATGTTTACAAATACCAAAGAGAAAAAGAAGAGAAAGAAGTTGCGAAGGAAATTCTGAAAGCGGTTCAGGACGAAGGCCAAGAATTAGACAAAGAAATCGACGAGGTGCATAAGATGGGCACATGTTTTAGAGAAAAACTCTAAAGGCCATTGGAAATAAAAATAAGGACCCAAATGATAGCTGAAGAGATACTATCGAAAACGGCAAAACAAGCTAACAGTGAAAATTACAAGAATGTGTGGATAAAAAAAGGAAATGAGCAAAGAGGAAATACTCAGAAGATAAAGTACTAAGAAATTAAGCTAATGAAAAAACGAGAGAAGAACGGAGACTGATTTTCTTTTTTTTAAGAGTACTGGATCAGAGGCTGAAAAAATGGTACATCAGAAAAAAGGAAACATAAAAAAGAGAAGAAAAAAATGGCATACACAAGCATGCACGGTATGATTTCTGGAATAAATGAGCTAAACGTCTATCTGTTAATAGAGAAATCAGACATAATGGGAATTGTGGAGACAAAATTGAAAGGTCCTCTATCATCAAGTAAGGTGGGACACGGTCTATACAACCACTGGGCGAAAAATAGAACGGATGAACAGAGGGAGGAGTCATATTATTGACTAGAAAGGGCTTAAATGTGACAGAGATAACAAAAGGAAAGTATAATGTGGAAATGATTATGATTAGAGTTGTAAATAGTAATATGAAAAGTAAAAAAAATTATAATAGTATATGTGCCCCCCAAAACACAGGCTTTGTCTGATCGTGATCATTCCAAATTACTGGAAGACGCAGAGAGTGCATTAACAGAGTTACTGATAGATGGAG
The DNA here is from genome assembly GCF_046742065.1 of Oratosquilla oratoria. Lineage (NCBI taxonomy): Eukaryota > Metazoa > Arthropoda > Malacostraca > Stomatopoda > Squillidae > Oratosquilla > Oratosquilla oratoria. Next base: position 157,426 of record NW_027467507.1, read on the forward strand.
GAAACATAGTAATTATGGGTGACTTTAATTTTTTAGCGGGCCCTGTAAGAGGGTAGTAGAAAATGATTGGTCGGGACAACCAGGGATAGTTGCCGAGCCCTGTATGGGGCTGGTAGATAAGTGGAGATGGGTGGGGTGGATGGAGGGGTGGGTAGCGACAATTTCAATTTTGTGTGTGGGATGTTTTCCAAACATAAGCACCGAAGGAGTTGCATAATCTCGCTCACCGTCTGAAGTTGATAAACAACTGCTAGGGAACATATTTTAATGCTGATGTGATGATATGCGGACTTGGCCATTCCGCTTCGATGTCGGGATTGTTTGTATGGGCAGCAGTGTTGCTTGGGACGTAGTAACAGTCTTTCTGATTGGAGAGGGGTGGAGGAGGAGAAAGAAAAATTGTTGGTGCATGGGAGAAGAGTCGCGTCCTTGGGGGAGGCATTTGTTTGTAACATTAAAGATCATTGGATTAATAAGGTAGTGACGTCGGAGCAAAGGTGACTTAGTGAGTGGATTGAGGATCCCAGGCGGGAGTCCCTTGATGTAAATTGACAACCCAAGTGTATATAATTGGAAAAAAAATAGAAAATTATACATACGTTTAATTCACCCTATCAAGAAATATTACTAACTTGCTACAGAGGATATGGTGAAAGACATACATAATAGAATAAAAGTTCATAGAGAATGAAGATATATAATACCATAGAAGGGAACAGTTAAACCGAATGAAACCAGTAATTACGAGGAGACGGGACCTGGAAGTGATGGGGGGTGAAAATAGATATCTAGAATAAACTGAATGAGGAAACAGTGAGTGCCGAAACTATACAAGATTTTAAGAACAAACTGGATGCGGAAAGATACAAAAGCAGGTGGGTGAATACGAGCACAGCTCTCTTTCCGTAAAATACAACTAGGTAAATACAATTATAAAACACACACACACACACACACACACACACACACACACACACACACACACACACACACACACACACACACACACACACACACACACACACACACACACACACACACACACACACACACACACACGCACACACACATACTCTCACACACAAACAGACACACAATTACAGACATATATATATATATATATATATATATATATATATATATACATAATATATATATGTATATATATATGTAAATGTATACATATATATATATACATATATATATATTATATATATAATATATATATATGTATATATATATATATATATATATACATACATACATACATACATACATATACCAAGGCTTTTTCCCCCTTCAAAGGGAGGTAGCCAAAAAGGGAAAGGCATGAAAACACTCCCACCCATTTCATCCCCAAACACACTCCACACCCCTCCCACCCTCCCTCTCATCTGAGCACCTCCTGGATGACGGGTCATCCCTGCAACCTGCCCACCGCCCTGGGTCAGAAGCAGTGTCGCAAGACACAGCACATCTACAGCAAGGCCGCTTCATTTAATCGACGACCCCCCCTCTCCGTCCCCCCTTGCATATAAGGAGAGGACGGGGAGAAATCCTTCGGGCTGCGTCAAAATTTACTCACACATACTACCCCACCCCCCCGCCCATTCCTCCTCATGCAATCACAACATCATCCATATACAACCATTCTCCACTCACCTCTGTCTTCCGTCCTCACCCTTCCTTCCTCAACAGACATTCCCCTCTTCCCCAAAGCCCCCTTCACCCCATCCATCCACCTCATCCTAGGACGTCCCCGCATGTTCACTCCCTCCACATCTGCCTTCCACACCTCTTTTACTAGTCTTTCTTCACTCATTCTTTCCATGTGTCCAAACCATCCTAATATTCTTTCATCAACCCTATCTCCCAAATCCTTTTTCACCCCTGTTCTCCTCCTCACCTCCTCGTTTCTCACTCTATCCAGCCTAGTAACCCCCACCATACTTCTCAGACACCTCATCTCAAACACATTCAAACTCCTTCTCTCTTCTTCTCTTATGTTCCACGTTTCTGCCCCATACAGTGCTGTTGGCACAATCACTCCTTCATACAGTCTCCTCTTCGCATCCATTCCCAAATGTCTATTCCTCATTACACTCTTTAATCCACCAAGGCATTTACTCGCTTCTCTCAATCTACATTCTACCTCCACCTTCACTCCACCTTTTCCTGCTACACTTGCACCCAAGTATCTAAAACTATCCACTTCCTCCAGTCGCTCTCCCTTAATGTTCACTTCCAGTCTACTGCCACTTTCACCCCTTGTACATCTCATCACCTTACTTTTACCCACATTTATCTTTAGCTTTCTTCTATCACATACTCTCCCGAACTCTGCCACCAGCTTCCTCAATCCCTCCTCTGACCCTGCCACAAGCGCAGTGTCGTCCGCAAACAACAGCTGGCTCACCTCCCACTTTTCTCCATTTTCTTTAACCATCTCCAATCCCTGACCCACTACCCTAGCATTCACCTCTCGCACCACCCCATCCATGTATAAGTTGAACAGCCAGGGCGACATAACGCATCCTTGACGAAGTCCCACCTTTACTTCAAACCACTCACTCTC
>NW_027467507.1:170000-172500 GCF_046742065.1 Oratosquilla oratoria
AAAACAGCGGAGTTTTTGTGTTCTTTCATTCTAGTGTGTAAATCTCTACCTGTTTGTCCCCAATATACCTTATTACAATCCGAGCATGGAAGTTTATAAAATACCTTGATTTATTTCTTCTCTAGGTCTTTGGTGTACATTAACTATTTTCTTGAACAAGTTATTGGGATAACTGAATACAAAGTTTATGTCTTCGTTTGGCAGAAATTGTGAGCAATCATTTATTGACTTATTATAAGGCAATTTGATACAATTTTTGTCCCAGTCATCATTCTTAGTGGAATGGGAAGTGGGTCCATAGTGACTAGTTTTGGCTTTACTTAGGGCTTTACTTAAAAACCATTCAGGATACCCTATTCTTTTTAACTGATTCCTAATGGTTGTTATCTCCATTTCCAAATAATGTGGACTACATAATGCGAGTGCCCTCAGGAGAAGACCTGAGGCAACACTATATTCAATTTCATGTGGATGGTGGCTGAAAAATTGTGTATTAGAACGGAGACTGATTTTTTATTTTTTTTTAAGAGTACTGGATTTGAGGCTGAGAAAATGGTACATCAGAAAAAAGGAAAAAAAATGGCATACACAATCATGGACGGTATGATTTCTGGAATAAATTATTTAAACAACTATCTGTTAATAGAGAAACCAGACAATGGGAATTGTGGAGACAAAATTGAAAGGTCCTATATCATCAAGTATGGTGGGACAAGGTCTATACAACCATTGGGCGAAAAATAGAACGGATGAATAGAGGGAGAAGTCATATTATTGACTAGAAAGGGCTTAAATGTGACAGAGATAACAGAAGGAAAGCATAATGTGGAAATGATCATGGTTGTAAATAGTAATATGAAAAGTAGAAAATTGATAGTAGTATATGTGCCCCCAAAATCACAGACTTTGTCTGATAGTGATCATTCCAAATTACTGGAAGACACAAAGAATGCATTATTAGAGTTACTGATAGATGGTGGAAACATAGTAATTATGGGTGACTTTGATTTTTTTAGCGGGCCATGTAAGAGGGTAGTAGAAAATGATTGGTCGGGACAACCAGGGATAGCTGCCGAACCCTGTAAGGGCTGGTAGATAAGTGTAGTAGACGGGTGGGGTGGATGGAGGGGTGGGTGGCGACAATTTCAGTTTTGTGTGTGGGATGTTTTCCAAACATAAGCCGTGAAGGAGTTGCATAATCTCGCTCACCGTCTGAAGTTTATAAACAACCGCTAGGGAACATATTTTAATGCTGATGTGATGATATGTGGACTTGGCCATTCCGCTTCGATGTCGGGATTGTTTGTGTGGGCAGTGTTGCTTGGGACGTTGTAACAGTCTTTCTGATTGGAGAGGGGTGGAGGAGGAGAAAGAAAAATTGTTGGTACATGGGAAAAGAGTCGCGCCCTTGGGGGAGGCACTTGTTTGTAACATTAAAGATCATTGGATTAATAAGGTAGTTTGGTCGGAGCAGAGGTGACTTAGTGAGTGGATTGAGGATCCCAGGCGGGAGTTCCTTGGTGTAAATTGACAAGCCAAATATATATAATTGGGAAGAAAATAGAAAATTATACATATGTTTAATTCAACCTATCAAGAAACATTACTAACTTGCTACAGAAGATATGGTGAAAGACATACTTATTTAAGTGATGAAAAGTTGAAAGAGAATGAAGATATATAATACCATAGAAGGGAACAGTTAAACCGAATTAAACCAGTAATTACGAGGAGACGGGAACTGGAAGTGATAGGGGTGAAAATAGATATCTGGAATAAACTGAATGAGAAAACAGTGAGTGCCAAAACTATAAAAGATTTTAAGAACAAACTGGATGCGAAAAGATACAAAAGCGGGTCACTACGAGCATACCTCTCTTCCCGTAAAATACAACTAGGTAAATACAACTATAAAACACACACACACACACACACACAGGCACACACACACACACACACACACACACACACACACACACACACACACACACACACACACACACACACACACACACACACACACACACACACACACACACACACACACACACACACACACACACACACACACACACATACAAACACAAAAACCCACAAACCCACACGCATATACATACACGAGGATACATCTACACATAAATATTCACATACAGACACACACACACACATACACACATATATACACACACACGCACACATACACACACACACACACACACACACACACACACACACACACACACACACACACACACACACACACACACACACACACACACACACACACACACACACACACACACACACACACACACACACACACACACACACACACACACACACACACGTATATATATATATATATATATATATATATATATTTATATATATGTATATATATATATATATATATATATATATATGTGTGTGTGTGTGTGTGTGTGTGTGTGTGTGTGTGTGTGTGTGTGTGTGTGTATATGTATATATATATAAACTAATA
>NW_027467507.1:175000-180000 GCF_046742065.1 Oratosquilla oratoria
AAAAAAACAAAAACAAAAAAAGGTTTACGTAAATTGTTGGTATAACAAAAAGTGTAGTGAGGCTAACGATAGAAGAGACAAAGCCTGAAAAAAAAAAAATGGTAGCCATGTATCAGTAACTCTGATAATGCATTCTTTGTGTCTTCCAGTAATTTGGAATGATCACTATCAGACAAAGCCTGTGTTTTTGGGACCACATATCTACTACGATAAAGTAGTAGCCTCTGTCTGTCTGTCTGTTTGTTTGACTGTTTGATCCCGAACTCCTCCTAGGGGTTTGCAGATAGACCACATAACCATATATATTCTGATACCCTATTCCTTCGGGGACTATGATCACTATATTTCATTTTCAAAAAATAATTATTTTTGTTAGGGTTAAGGGTTAAAATTAGGTGGGTTATGGTTAGGTGAGTGAGTATTCACGAACTACTTCTAGGTTTTTGCAGATAGACCCCTATAACCATATATATTCTGAAACCTTATTACCTGTCTGTCTGTTTGTTTGTTTATTTGTTTGTTCAGGACCTCCTTCTAGGTTTCGCATATAGAACCCCATAATCATATATATTCTGATACCCTATTAGTTCAGGTACTTGGATAACTATATTTCATTTTCAAAAAAATATTTATATTTTGGTTAGGTGGGGTATCGTTAGGTTAGAGATTATTCACGAACTCCTCCTAGGTTTTTACAGATAGACCCCTATAACCATATATATTCTGAAAACTTATAACCCAAGGTACTTGGATTACTATCTTTCATTTGTCTGTCAATTTGTTTGTTTGTTTGTTTGTATGTTCACGAACTCCTCCTAGGGTTTTGCAGATACACCCCCATAACCATATATCTTTTGATACCCTATCACTCCAAGTACTTGGATTACTATGTTTCATTTAAAAATATATTTTGGTTAGGGTTAAGGGTTAAAGTTAGGTGGGGTATGGTTAGGTTAGGGATGGAGACTTTGTTGCGCAGTGTCCATGTGTGTAGCTTGTCCAGCGTGTCCTGCAGTGGGTCGTAGTTCAGGTCAGTGTTGGACACAGGGATCCCCGCCGTGCAGTCATCAACATATTTCCACCTGTGCGGTGTGCCTCCCAGAGAATCATTGATGAGTATCAGGATTCACAGTGGCCCCATCCTTGTTCCCTGTGGTGCCCCACTGGATAGGTTCTGGACTGCAGAGACGTGTCCCTGATATCTGACAGCTTGACAACGGTCCGTCAGGAAGTCAGATAGCCAAGCCACCAAGGAGGTAGGAAGGCCAAAGTGGATGGCTTTGGTGATGATAGTTGTATGATCAACAGGGTCAAAGGCTTTCTTGAAGTCAATGAACGCCACTGCAATTGAAGTCTTGCGCTGCTCGAGATTTTCATAGATAAAGTCAAGGAAGCTAATAAAATAGTGAGTAGTGGAGGATGTTTTCACGTTACCAAACTGCTGGGGATCAATGAATTTGCTGATTTTGGAGTATGCCCACTCGAAGACAAAGTCCTCATAAATAAGACTAGGAATGGGAGTGATAGTAATGGGTCTGAGATCACTAAAGGATTGGGGATTAGAAGATTTGGGGATGGGAGTAATGAAGCCTGTCTTCCAATCCGTGGGACATTTGCTCTGCGTAAGGCGTTGATCGTTGAACAGTTTGGGAGCAAATTCACGATAAAGTTTGATGGGTAAGTCTAAGTGTGTAGAGGACCACTTTGACTTGATGCTAGAAAACTTATTGGCAACCTGAAAAAACATGTACTGTGGAGGGGGGGAAAGGGGAGGGGAGGAAAGCAGGGAAGAGAGGTCAATACCGGGCAGCGTTTGACAGAAGGATGTGAAGTGGTCATTTAATTGCTCAGCCGCAGGTCTGGTGAAAATTATGATAGGAGGGGGATGTCAAATGCCTGCCTCATACCACACAAGCTTTTGACGCTGTTAAACCAAAGGCTGCTGTTCTGCTGTAAGTGACTGATCTTGTTGGAGTAGTACATTTTCTTGGCTCTTTTGATTTCCCTTATGACTTTGTTTCGGAGTTGTCTAAAAAGGTTGAAGTCAGTGTAAAAAGCTTTAATGCGGTGTTGAATGAGTCTCTTAATCCTGGGAGTGATCCATGGGGCATCGGCTGGGTGTGTCCACGTTTGCTTCAAAGGGAAGTAACGATGGGAAGCCTGCGTAGTTATATTGATATAGATGTCCCACTTCTCCTGAACTCCCTCCACTGCGAGCACCTATGTCCATAGATATTGAGTAATCCACTGTCCAAATTCACGCAAGTGCTTGTTGGGCATGGGCCTGTGTAGATGTTCTTGAATATCACTGGTGTTTAACTCATTGAAATCCCCATATAGGACCAGCCTAGCACAGGAGTATATGGCCCTGAGACTGTCTGCCGCACTAATAATGTGTTCCACCAAAGCGTCGGGCGATTGAGCTCATGGGTGGTGGTACACTACACACACAATGATGGAGGCTGTGAGGCGAGGGTGTTAGGTGGGGGGTTAACCATAACCATATGGCCTAGAAGGCCCTCATGGATGTCGACGGGTAACTCAGAGACATTCAAAACATTGCGAGAGTACAAGGCCACTCCACCTCCACGCTTCCCACTCTTTAGGTTGTGATGGAGTACGTATCCCTCAATTTCGCATATTTCGGGCAATATTTGCCATGCTTCTGTAATTGCAACTACACCCACATTAAGTGACAAAACAGTAGCAGCGAGTTCATCTACTTTGTTACACAAGGACGTAACGTTAGACAAAAAAAAAAAAAAAAAAAAGATTAAAACATACCATAGTCTTGGGACCTCAATGACCTTTGCGTTCCATGGCAGGCTTCAGTGTTATCACTGTTCTCACTCTCCTCCTACTAACTATTTTAATGCATCTGTGAGGATTAGGAGAGGAACAGAAGGAGTAATTGGTGAGGAACAGTGTGGATTTAGGACAGGTAGAGGTTGTGTAGATCAGATCTTTGTGGTAAGACAGATATGTGAGAAAGCTATAGGAAAGGGGAAGGATGTTTTTTGGGCTTTTATGGATCTGGAAAAGGCTTATGATAGGGTAGACAGAAAGGCACTGTGGGAGGTTATGCAGATTTATGGGATAGGAGGAAAGCTTCTAGGAGCTGTCAAGAGTTTTTATGAGAGTAGTAGAGCTTGTGTCAGGATTAGAAATGGAGAGAGTGAGTGGTTTGAGGTAAAGGTGGGACTTCGTCAAGGATGCGTTATGTCGCCCTGGCTGTTCAACTTATACATGGATGGGGTGGTGCGAGAGGTGAATGCTAGGGTAGTGGGTCAGGGATTGGAGATGGTTAAAGAAAATGGAGAAAAGTGGGAGGTGAGCCAGCTGTTGTTTGCGGACGACACTGCGCTTGTGGCAGGGTCAGAGGAGGGATTGAGGAAGCTGGTGGCAGAGTTTGGGAGAGTATGTGATAGAAGAAAGCTAAAGATAAATGTAGGTAAAAGTAAGGTGATGAGATGTACAAGGAGTGAAGGTGGCAGTAGAATGGAAGTGAACATTAAGGGAGAGCGACTGGAGGAAGTGGATAGTTTTAGATACTTGGGTGCAAGTGTAGCAGGAAAAGGTGGAGTGAAGGTGGAGGTAGAATGTAGATTGAGAGAAGCGAGTAAATGCCTTGGTGGATTAAAGAGTGTAATGAGGAATAGACATTTGGGAATGGATGCGAAGAGGAGACTGTATGAAGGAGTGATTGTGCCAACAGCACTGTATGGGGCAGAAACGTGGAACACAAGAGAAGAAGAGAGAAGGAGTTTGAATGTGTTTGAGATGAGGTGTCTGAGAAGTATGGTGGGGGTTACTAGGCTGGATAGAGTGAGAAATGAGGAGGTGAGGAGGAGAACAGGGGTGGAAAGGGATTTGGGAGATAGGGTTGATGAAAGAATATTAGGATGGTTTGGACACATGGAAAGAATGAGTGAAGAAAGACTAGTAAAAGAGGTATGGAAGGCAGATGTGGAGGGAGTGAACATGAGGGGACGTCCTAGGATGAGGTAGATGGATGGGGTGAAGGGGGCTTTGGGGAAGAGGGGAATGTCTGTTGAGGAAGGAAGGGAGAGGACGGAAGACAGAGGTGAGTGGAGAATGGTTGTATATGGATGATGTTGTGATTGCATGAGGAGGAATGGGCAGGGGGGTGGGGTAGTATGTGTGAGTAAATTTTGACGCAGCCCGAAGGGATTTTCTCCCCGTCCTCTCCTTATATGCAAGGGGGGACGGAGAGGGGGGGGTCGCCGATTAAATGAAGCGGCCTTGCTGTGGATGTGCTGTGTCTTGCGACACTGCTTCTGACCCAGGGCGGTGGGCAGGGTGCAGGGATGACCCGTCATCCAGGAGGTGCTCAGATGAGAGGGAGGGTGGGAGGGGTGTGGAGTGTATGTAGGGATGAAATGGGTGGGAGTGTTTTTATGCCTTTCCCTTTTTGGCTACCTCCCTTGTAAGGGGGAAAAAGCCTTGGTATATGTATGTATGTATGTATGTGATGGTTGCATCCCGCTCGACATCCACGGTTACGAAATAGTCTTAGTTCTTTGAAGTGTCTTATCACAGGTGAAGGAGGGTAATCACACCTTGATCTTAATTGATACAGTTTGCCTGCACTGTAGTGAATACGGGTAAGAGTGGACATCTTAACTAGGTAGTACATTACGATCACCACTCAGTGAGGAGCGTCACTACAAAAAATGAGCCGTTGACTTAAAACAACAGTTGAACAACATCACACACGGAGTTTAAAAGTAACAACAGGGGGAGTGGGTCAACACACTGACCCTTGCCAGCCAACAGCCGATGCGTCTAACCCCGGTCAAGTCTGGCGGTCGTGTGTCTGTGGTGTGTGTATATGCACCTGTGTGTATGTGTGTGTGCGTGTGTGTATCTGTGTGTATGTGTGCGTGTTTGTATCTATATGAACACACTAATACACACACACAAACTCTCTCACACACGCACACATACGTAAAGATGCACATGCACACACACTCACTCAC
>NW_027467507.1:202500-212500 GCF_046742065.1 Oratosquilla oratoria
TAAAATCTCAACTTAGTAAATTAGCTTATCCGGATTGGTTCTTGGTCAAAGCCCTCAGCCGAACGAGATCCAATTTTTTCAACACCGCCCCCATTTCCTCTAAATTTTCATTGGACAAGAGCTCCTTAATCGTTCCCTTTTCTGATTCATTTATTCCTTCGACCAAGTTTCTTCCCAAAGACGAATTAAATCTAATTAATTATTACCCTAACGCCATTAATAACAAGGTGGTAAATGTCCACCAAAGGTTAAAAGAAGAGCATAGTCAAGGGGTTTATTCGATTCCATGTAAAGGTTGTGACTCAATTTACATCGGACAGACTGGGATGGATTTGGACACTAGGATGATCGAAAATAAACGTTCCATTAAATATGGACAAGAAAGCTCAGCTGTGTTACAACATGTTATTAAACAATTTAAATATTGTTTAGACTGGGACAAAGCTGAGATTATTTATAAATCCAGATGTGAGTTCAGGAGGAAAATGGTAGAATCTACTATAATTGAATACCAGCCCAATATCAATATTTCAAAGGGCCAATGGTCCCCGGATATAATTTCAGGACTTTTCATCGCCAGCCTATTAAAAAGACATTTGCCTCCTGACCTCACATACGGAGTGAGCCGAGGGGGAGACCTCTCCCAATGTTCCCCTTTCTCATGTCAAGGGTGCTACTTAAGTAGCACTCACTATTCCTATTTGTATCTACTGAAGAGGATTGCAGTTTGTAATCGAAATATATACATTCCCCGTCCCCAGTCTTTTTTACTCCAACAGTGGCTCTCACGTGATTGACAAATGTGTGATTACATTATTCAGCTGTAATATATATATATATATATATATATATATATATATATATATAAATATATATATGTATATATACATATGCATATGTATATACATATAGATATGTATATATATATATATATATATATAGATATGTGTGTGTGTGTGTATGTATATATACATATACATATATATATATATATATATAAAGGTATACATTTGTATATATACATACATATATATATATGTACATATATATATATATGTGCATATATATACATATATATACATACATATATATACATACATATATATATGTGCATATATATATATATATATATATATATATATATATATCTATATATTTATATATATTTATATATATATATATATATGAGTGGTAGGGTGGTGAGTTTAAACGCCAAGAATCCGTTGAAGTTTTATTTCTGACGTTTCGTCAAACTAGGACTACTTCAGAGTATACACATGACAACGACAACTTATATAATCGCACAGCTCACCCCGTTCCTCTGCGGTCAATGTTGTTGCCATGACCGGGGAGGAACGGGGTGAGCTGTGTAATTATATAAGTTGTCGTTGTCTTATTTGTGTATGCCCTGAAGAAGTTTTAGTTGGACGAAACGTCAGAAGTAAAGCTTCAACGGATTCTTGGCGTTTAAACTCACCACCTTACCACTCATTCGATCTTCATACCTCAATCAATCAATACACACACACACACACACACACACACACACACACACACACACACACACACACACACACACACACACACACACACACACACACACACACACACACACACACACACACACACACACACACACACACACACACACACACACACACACACATATATATATATATATATATATATATATATATACATATATGTATATATATATATATGTATAAATATATATATGTATATATATATATATATATATATGTATATATATATATATATATATATATATATATATGTATATATTCACATATCATTTACATATCTGTAAAAAAGTTTAGGTCGGTCTTTGCATTTATCTTTTCCGTGGATTCTTTTTTCCTCCTTGCATATATTACCTATTTGTTTCTCACTTTGATATATGTTTACCATTTGGATTTTTTTTTTCTTTTTTCCATCTTTCCAGGCTTTGTCTTTTCTATCTTTAGCCTCACTACACTTTTTGTTATACCAACACTTTATGTAAACCCTTTTTTGTTTTTTCTTTTGTACATATTTATCTGTTCCCTCCTCGTATTTGTCTTTTAATATTTTCCATTTCTCTTCCATCTTTGTTTCTTCACAAATACATAAACACATGCAAACACACACACATACACACACATAAAAAATATACACACAAACACACATACACACACAGACACACACACACACACACACACACACACACACACACACACACACACACACACACACACACACACACACACACACACACACACACACACACACACACACACACACACACACACACACACACACACACACACACACACACACATATACACACACACACACACACACACACACACACACACACACACACACACACACACACACACACACACACACACACACACACACACACACACACACACACACACACACACACACACACACACACACACACACACACACACACACACACACACACACACACACACACACACACACACACACACACACACACACACACACACACAAACATACACACAGGGATACACACACACACGCACACACACATACACACACACATACACACAAACACACACAAAGGATTACAAAGGCGGAGCATGCCGACAAGAGACCTTTTGGTCCATATCTAGGTCGGATGCGAAAAAAATCATAATAATAAAATAAATAAAAACTATAATAATATAAATAACAAATGAAATACATAAATAAATGCATAGGTATAGTTAAATAATAAACAAACAGGGAAATAGTAAATAATAATAAATTGACATATAACTAATAATAAATGAAAATCAGATAGACGAATGATAACAAGACAGAAACAAATAATATAAAATAAATTATAATCATTACAGCATTTTGCTTAGGTGTTTATCTAAATGATTCTTAAAGCTTCGAACTGAACTACATTGCACTACCTGTGCAGGAAGTTTATTCCATTCATCAACTACACGGTTGGCAAAGTTGTTTCTTCCCACTTCCAAATAGAATCTATTTCCGGACAGTTTGAGACCATTGTTTCTTGTCTGATTCTCATTCAATGTGAAAATTTGGTCACTTTTGATGTTGTCAATTCCCTTTAAAATCTTAAAGACCTGTATCAAGTCACCTCTGAGTCTACGCTTTTTTAGGGAAAACAGATTCATGTGTTTTAGTCGATTTTCGTATGATTTATATGATATTTGGAATCAGTTTTGTGGCTCGCCGTTATACTTTTTCCAGTCTGTCAATGTCTTTAATGAGATTCGGTGACCATACGGAAACAGCATATTCCAAATGTGGACGAACTAACGATTTATATAGCTTGTTAATGAGTGATGGACTTTTGAAATCAAAAGATCGGGCAATGAGTCCTAGAATCTTATTTGCTTTCTCAGAGGCTGAAACACACTGCTTGAATGATTTGAGGTCGTTACTGATAATTACGCCGAGATCTTTTTCACTATCCACTTTTGTTAACGAATTTCCAAATAACTTGTAATCGTACTTACTGTTATTTTTACCTATGTGCATTGCCTTGCATTTACTTGTGTTAAATTTCATTAGCCACTTTTCGGACCATTGCTGTAATTGATCTAAATCTTCTTGAATATCTAATTGGTTTGAGGTATCATTTGCCATTCCGCACATTTTTGTATCATCAGCAAATTTGGAAGCAGTAGATTTTAGTCCATGGTCTATATCATTTATATATACTATGAATAGAAGTGGTCCAAGAACGGAAGCCTGAGGAACTCCACTTGTAACATTTTTCCATCTAGAAGTTTTTCCATTTAAAACAACTCTCTGTTTTCGACCATTCAACCAATTACTAGTCCAACCTAATAGGCTACCACTTATTCCGTGTAAAGCTAATTTAGTAAGTAGTCTTTCGTGTGGGACAGTATCAAAAGCTTTTGCAAAGTCTAGATATATTAAATCTATATTGTTTCTTTTGTCATAGTTCGAGATAACTGTGTTGTAGAATTCGAGTAAGTTAGTCACGCAAAAACGTTTCCGTCTGAAACCATGCTGGCTATCATTTATCAAACGGTTACTTTCTAAATGATGTTCAATAGCATCTCTGATGATAGTTTCCATTATTTTTCCTACGATTGAAGTCAAACTTATAGGCCTATAGTTATTTGGCTTCTTTTTGTCACCTTTTTTGAATATGGGAGTAACGTTAGCTAGCTTCCATTCTCTTGGGACATCTTCGGATATGATGGATTTCTTGAAAATAATTTCTAATGGAACAACAATCTCATTTTTCATTTCCTTTAAGATTCTTGGATGCCAACCGTCAGGCCCTGGTGTTTTATTAACTTTGAGTTTATCTACACCTTTTCATTTTTTCTTTTGTTATATTTACCGTAGTAAGTTTACCCTAGACTTTTCACAGGTTTCAGTTTGGAATTCACTTTGAGGTGTTTCGTTTACGAATACCGAGCTAAAATAATTGTTTAAGATATTACACATTCCTTCATTTGAATATTCAAGTTGACCGTCAGCAGATAATAGTGGACCAATGTGATTCCTAACAACCTTTTTATCTCTAATGTAACTATAGAATTCTTTGGGATTCTCTTTGGATTTATCAGCGATGTTCATTTCGTATTGTCTTTTTCTTTTTCTTATTGTCTTTTTTAAATCTCTCTGTATTGATACATAACTTTCATAGTCATTAGATGCACCCGAGCACTTATATTTCTTATAAGCCTGTCTCTTTTTAGCAATGCTTTTTTTAGTTTCCTTGTCGAGCCACTTTGGGCGAGCCTGATTTGGGGGACGTCTGTCCTTAAAAGGAATGTAAGTTTGAATCATCTTAGTGAGCGTATTTTGAAATATTTCCCACATCTGATCTACAGGTCTTTCGTTTAAATTTGCCTCCCAATGTGTAAGCTGAAGTTCCTGACGTAGTCCTATGAACTGAGCTTTACTGAAATCGGGTATTTTAGAAACGCAAGTATCTATTCTAAAATTGTTTAGGAGTTTGAATCTAAGTTGTGATCGCTATTTGCAACAGATTCTCCGACTTCTACATCAGTTACCATGCTTTCGCGGCTAGTGATCAATAGATCGAGTAAGTTTCCATACGTTGTGGGCTCTTTTACATGCTGAATTAAGTAATTGTCACCAAGAAAATCAATCAAGCGACTACCTATATGGCCATGTTCAAGGGTCATCCAATCAATGTCAGTAAAATTGAAATCACCCATTATCAATAAATCCCGGTTGCAGAAACTAGATAGTTCTTGAAATAACAGTTTGTCGTCTGCTAATGATAATGTCTTTGGGCTATATATTACACCTATATTAACTATTTGTCCATTTGTTTGGGTTAACTCAACCCACAAACTATCATATGCATCCTGTTTCACTTTCTCTTTCTTGTGGTTTCTATCCTGATGAAAGTGTTTAAATCCCGCAATATCAAATTCAGCTTCGAACTCTGTACCATTTAACCATGTCTTTGTTACTCCTATCATATCGAGATTTTCGCTTTTGACATACGCCTGTATTTCTTGAAATTTGTTCTTAATACTACGAGTATTAAAGTACATGGCTTTAAGAAACTCGTGATTATTACTTTTTGACACAATTTGAGTTTCAATATCATGTCTTTCATTATCATTTTGTTTTTTTACTTATACCTTGCTCTATATTATTATTTGGTCCTTCATTGACATTCAATGCCTCATTAACATTTCTCCCATCAAAATTAACATTAACATTTCCCCCAATCACGGACATCTGGTCGAACACGGTCATCCGATCTCTTTTGTACATTTTGTACACACACACACACACACACACACATACACACACACACACACACACACACACACACACACACACACACACACACACACACACACACACACACACACACACACACACACACACACACACACACACACACACACACACACACACACACACACACACACACACACACACACACACACACACACACACACACACACACACACACACACACACACACACACACACACACACACACACACACACACACACACACACACTGTGTGTGTGTGTGTGTGTGTGTGTGTGTGTGTGTGTGTGTGTGTGTGTGTGTGTGTGTGTGTGTGTGTGTGTGTGTGTGTGTGTGTGTGTGTGTGTGTGTGTGGCGCAGTTGGTAGAACGATGAACTACTAGCATGGTGGTGCGCGTAGTGCTTGGTTCGAATCCTGCCCAGGGCCGAAATTAATTTCGGTACAGCTGCGCTTCGGGTCGTTACTCTGACTCTCGTGGGCGGGGAGTTGGGGGTGTGTGTGTGAAAGGTCATAGCATTACCCATAGATCGGACCTACGAGCTCTGAGCTCTCTTCCAGGAGGGAAATAGCTGTCGATCACGAGTCGAACACGTGATCCAAAAGACCAAGTGAATACACACACACACACACAGACACACACAGACACAGACACACACACACACAGACACACACACACACATACACACACACACACACACACACACACACACACACACACACACACACACACACACACACACACACACACACACACACACACACACACACACACACACGCACATACACACACTGTAACACACACACGCACACACAAACACAGACGCACATACAAAAAACACAAAGACACACAAACACACACACACACATATACATACACGAGCATACACCTACACACAAATACTCATATACAGACACACACACATACATAGACACACATACACACACACACACACACACACGCACACATACACATACAACACACACACAAACATACACACAAACACCCACACACACACACACACACACACACACACACACACACACACACACACACACACACACACACACACACACACACACACACACACACACACACACACACACACACACACACACACACACACACACACACACACACACACACACACACACACACACGCGTATACATATATATATATATATATATATATATATATATATATATGAATGTATGTATATGTGTGTGTGTGTCTGTGTGTGTGTGTATCTATCTATCTATCTATCTATCTATCTATCTATCTATATATATATATATATAGATATATATGTATACATATATATAGATATATATATATATATGTATATACATATATATATATATATATATTATGGGAAAGGTGGAGGCGGAAACACGGGTCTTTATCTGCATATCGATATTCAGATAAAGACCCGTGTTTCCCCTTCCACCTTTCCCATAATTTGTCCCAATGTATATGTATAAATATATATATATATATATATATATATATATATATATATATATATATATATATATATACATAAACTAATGAAAACCGTGTCAATAATTGTATATGAGTATATTATGACACCTAATATTGAACGTATCTAGATTGTGCATGCTGATGTAAATGGGTACATGTGGTTAATTTTTTCGATCACTAATTTTGGGGCCACCAGATTTTTTTTTTTTTTTTTTTTTTTTTAATATGACAAGCCAACCGGCTGCGCCGGCCCGGCTACGCCGGGGGCCTTGGCCTGCGGCGCTGCGCGCCCTGGGCTACGCCCCTTTTTTGGAAAATAAAGAGTTCTTCTTCGAGTTCTTCTTCGAGTTCTTCGAGTTTTTCTTCGAGTTCTTCGAGTTCTTCTTCGAGTTCTTCGAGTTCTTCTTCGAGTTCTTCTTCGAGTTCTTCTTCGAGTTCTTCTTCGAGTTCTTCGAGTTCTTCTTCGAGTTCTTCTTCTTCGAGTTATCCTTCTTCTTCGAGTTCTTCTTCTTCGAGTTCTTCTTCGAGTTCTTCTTTTTCTAGTTCTACGAGTTCTTCTTTTTCGAGTTCTTCGAGTTCTTCATTTTCGAGTTCTTCGAGTTCTTCTTTTTCGAGTTCTTCGAGTTCTTCGAGTTCTTCTTCTTCGAGTTTTTCGATTTCTTCTTCGAGTTCTACTTCTTCTTCGAGTTCTTCGAGTTCTTCTTCTTCTTCTTCTTCTTCTTCTTCTTCTTCTTCTTCTTCTTCTTCTTCTTCTTCTTCTTCTTCTTCTTCTTCTTCTTCTTCTTCTTCGAGTTCTTCCTCTTCTTCTTCTTCGATTTCTTCGAGTTCTTTTTCATCTTCTTCGAGTTCTTCTTCTTCACCGTAGTTGGCGGTGTAACCGATTTACCACCAAACGCGAAGGGTCAGTTTATTTTTTACTTATATAGATGACAGTTTGTTTTTAGCTGGCGGGTTTCCTGCCTGAGCCCACAACAGTGGCCCAAGCTGCAACGTGAAGAGCCTTTAAAAAAGGCCCAACAATTATATTGCTGTGACCGAGGCTCCAGCTGGTGGGAGCTTTCCCGAATTCCTGCAGCGACATTAATTTTGTCCTGCATGGAGTTTCCAGCTCTAGCCAACGGGAGTGAATCCCGTGGCTCCTTGATAAAGGAATCCAATACAGGAGGTTGCTAGACAGAACCTCGCTGTCGGAGGCCATGCAGCAGGGTTCCTCACGGGCATTGTATTCGACACTGAATGTGCGAGGTCCCCTGAAGAAAAATGAAAGGTTACAGGGAAGTTACCCGTTCAAAACGTGGAAAATTGAGTACCACTTACTCAGGGAACCTCGCGCAGTCAGCGTCGAATAAAATGCCCGTGAGGGACCCTGCTGCATGACCTCCGACAGCGAGGTTCTGTCTAGCAACCTCCTGTATTGGATTCTTCTATCAAGGAGCCTCGGGATTCAATCCCGTTGGCTAGAGCTGGAAACTCCATGCAGGACAAAATTAATGTCGCTGCAGGAATTCGGTAAAGATCCCACCAGCTGGAGCCTCGGTCACAGCAATATAATTGCTGCGCCTTTTTTAAAGGCTCTTCACGTTGTAGCTTGGGCCACTGGCGTGGGCTCAGGCGGGAATCCCGCTAGCTAACAACGGACTGTCATCATAAAAAAAAAAAAAAAATCTGGCGGCCCCAATATTGGTGATCGAAGAAATTAACCACATGTACTCATTTACATCAACATGCACAACCTAGATACGTTCAATATTAGGTGTCATAATATACTCGTACACGATTATTGACACGGTTTTCATTTGTTTATATGTATTATATATATATATATATATATATATATAATAAATATATATTATATATATATGTATATATATATATATTGTTACGGGACGGGCTGGTTATGTGAAGAGACGTTACGTATAACGGATAAGTGCTTAAGAACCAGCTCACTTCTAGAAGCCACTTTAGGACTGAACTATCTGGTCAGGGCCTAGATAATTCGTAAGACTAGAAGTAAAGGTAACAAAGAAGATTCCAGGAAAGGAATATTAAACTAGCGATAAAACTAGTAAACGAAATTATTGACATGGAAAATATTTACAGGCAATCAACACAAAAGAGAATGGGCAGTAGGGTCAATGGGACCGTTACATGATTATAAGAATATGGAAATTATCGTTCAAATAAGAAACACAAGATACGTATAAAATATGGTACTATCTAAGTACAAAGAGATCAGGAACATGTATCAAAATAAGTAATAAGTACAAATATAAGTATAAAGTAATGCAATGTATATCAGACACGTAATGTAGGCAAAAAGGGTGATCACTTCACACCAATCGTCTCATGAGTCCAAACTTGTATTTTTATCAAGAGATCGATATGCGGGAAATGACAAGGTGTGAGCGATTTCCACCGCTTATATACCATTGGACCGGAAGCGGGATACTTCCGGTTAAGGGTGCGGGTGAGCGAAAGGGGGGGAGGAGGGTAAGTTAACACACATCAACATGGGTAGTTTTAAGACCCTCGACTCACTTGAACAATCTACTTATTTAGTAAGTGTCAAATCTGTGCGCTCCGAACTATTCAGGATTTCGCTTGTCTGTTTGTTCTACAAGAGTGCGCACCTTTCTCCGCACGTAGGCAAGATTACATATAGTGGACGGGCGTTACTGCTTAACATTGTTACAATACATACACAGACAA
>NW_027467507.1:217500-222500 GCF_046742065.1 Oratosquilla oratoria
TTGGTATTCCCAAAATTTTAGAGTTGCCCCCACCAGACACTAACACAGGCAATCTGTCTATTTTTTCAGTGCCAATTAAATCAGGCATTAAATTGCCATCCCAGTGGACTGTAAGAGGCGCATCTGCAGTGAATGATTGCTTCATGCTATCAGCTATTTCTTTTCTGATTTTCTTTCTTCCTCTTTGCAGAGTAGTTCTCATCAATATCTTTTCCAAGGGTTGAGGCTGTTGCTGATATTACTCTCATTGCATTACGATCACTCATCTTCGTTCTGTCTAATGCAGCCACTAAGTCAGGTGAAGAAATTTCTCCCTTAAGTTTCCAGATATGCATTTTATATAGTGACCAACACAATGCAACTATTGATTTATTTTTAGCTAATTTTTACTCCGAAAAGTAAAAAAATAAATAAAAAGTAACCTATTATTATATTTCTCTTACGCTAACATATGTGTAAAAATAAATTTTACTTGTGGCACTATTAAATACAATTATATTTTGCTACAAATTCGCACAGATTATTTTTTCAACAAGCCTCATAATATCTGGGGGTGAGACAAAAGTTTGTCAAAATTTTAGTTTTTTGGGCCAGTCTAATATATATATATATATATATATATATATATATGTTTATATATATATATATATATGTATATATATATATGTTTATATATATTTATATGTATATATATATATACAGTGTATATACATATATATTATATATATATGTTTATATATATATATATACAAATATATATATATATATATATACTGTATATGTGTATATATATATGCATATATATATACATATATATGTATATATATATACAAATATATATATATATATACATATATATATATACACATATGAATATACATATATATATATATATATCAATCAATCAAATCAGCCATCCTGAGTCCACTGCTGAACAAAGGCCTCCTTCATAGCATTCCATGATTCACACGACCGTGCCATCCTCTGCCACTTCACTCCTGCAAACTTGTCGATCTCGTCTCTCCACCTTCTGTCTGGTCTTCCTCTTCCACGCTTCCTATCTCGCGGCGTCCATTCAGTAACGCACCTGCTCCATCGCTCATCAGTCCTTCGCTCTAACTTACCTGCCCAATTCCACTTCCTCTTTTTTACTGCCTCCACAATATCCTTCACTGTAGTCTGCTCTCTCACCCAACTTGCTCTCTTTTGGTCTCTCAGTGTTATTCCCAACATTGATCTCTCCATTCTCCTCTGTGCAGTCCTTAGCTTTGTTTTCCTCGGCCTAGTCAGCTTCAAAGTCTCACATCCGTAGATTATTGCTGGTAGAATGCATTGGTTGTAATCTTTACGTTTCAAACATAAAGGTAGAGAGCCTCTCAGGATTTTATTATACTTACCAAACATTTTCCAACCAATTGTAATGCATCTTTTTATTTCATTATCATGATCTTTCGTCATCTTCACCATCTGACCTAAATAATTATACTCTTCAACTTCCTCAAGACTCTCATCATCAATTACAATCTCTTTACTTTGAACTTTCGTGTTGAACATTACTTTGGTTTTACTCTTATTCATTTTTAAACCTACTTTGATATTTTCTTTGTTTAGATCGCTCAGCATATCGTGTAAGTCTTCTGCTCTTTCTGAAATAAGAATGATGTCATCTGCAAATCTTAGGTGTTTCAAATATTCGCCATTAATCTTCAAACCTTTCTATTACCAACTCAATCTTCTGAAAATATCTTCTAAAGAAGCTGTAAATAGTTTGGGTGAAATTGTATCGCCTTGCCGTACTCCTTTCTCGATCTTGATCTTTTCTGTATCTTTATGTAGTCGAACTATAGCGGTACCTTTCGAGTAAATATTTTCTAAAACTCTTACGATCTGTTCGTTTGTACCCTGTTTGCGTAGCGAGTTTAGTATTGCTATTTGTTCTACTGAATCAAAGGCCTTCTCGTAATCTACAAAAGCTAAACACAGAGGTATATTATATTCTGTCGTTTTCTCGATTAGTTGGTTTATCGCCTGCAAATGGTCTAGAGTTGAATATCCGCTTCTAAAGCCTGCCTGTTCTCTCGGTTGGTTTCCATCTAAAACTTGACTCAGTCTATTTGTAAGGATCTTGGAGAATACTTTATATACGTTTGATAGCAAGCTAGTCGGTCGATAGTTACTAAGGTCCTTCTGGTCTCCTTTTGTATGAAGTAAGATCACTATAGCATTGCGCCACGCATCCGGAACGCTTTCTTGACGTAAGCACTGGGTGTACAACTCAGCTAATTTAATATGAGCTAATTTACCTGTGTCTTTCAACAAATCTATTGATATACCATCTTCCCTAGGTACTTTTCCTCGTTTCATAGTTTTTAGAGCAAATTCTACTTCTTCCTTTGTAATCTCTGGTACACTACTAACGTCTACACATGAACTTACTGACTTAACTACGGCCTTCGACGAGTAAAGCTCTTGGTCAAATTCTTCTATTCTTTTTATCATTTTGTCTCTACATTTAATTATTTCTCCATTTCTATCTTTCAAACATATAATTTGCTGTCTTCCTCAAGCATGTTTACGCTCGGTCACTTTAATACTTTTACCTTTCCGAATAGTTTCTTCTATTTCATCCATGTTTCTCTTTCTTTTCTCTAATCTCTGCCTTTTGTTGATAAGCTTGTTTAGTTCTACTCTTTCTATTTCGTCTCTACTGCTTTTAATCTGCATGTTCCTTTCTCTTTTAATTATGTCATTTGTAGCTTTGGAGTATTTGTTTTTGTACTTCCTACTTTCTCTGCTGATTCCTTAATGATGTTCATTAAATTCAAATTTATATCTTCCACGCTGTCCTCGTTAGTTCCTAGAGCTTCGAATCTATTTTTAATTTCTAACTAAAATTTCTTATTATTATCCTTAACCTTTGCAAGGCTTATTTTCCTTTTTTAAAACTAGTTTATTTCTCTCGGCTGTGAAGTTGAATTTAGCTGTGCATCCGACCATTCTATGGTCATTACCTATGTTGACTTTATTTATCACCGTAACATTGCTAACGCTTTTGCTCTCATCCCCTAATATAAAGTGTATTTCGTTTTTTGTTGTTCCATTTGGACTTCTCCACGTCCATTTACGACCTACACGCTTTTGGAAGAAAGTGTTCATTATCCTCAATTTGTAGTTCTCTGCAAAATTGACTAACATCTCACCTCTGTCATTTCTTTCACCTACTCCAAAAGTTCCATCTTCTTCCCTACTTTAGTATTAAAGTCTCCTATTACCAAAGTGTACTTACTTTTTTTCTCGATCCATTACTTGACTTAAATCATCATAGAAGGACTCAATTTCCTCGTCTGAACTCTGTGAAGTTGGTGCATAAACCTGAACTATTTTTAGAGTGTACCTTTTACACAGCCTAATCACAATCCAAGCTACCCTGTCCGATAAACTACTGAATTTGATTACGTTACCAGCAACCTCTCGGTTAATCAAGAATCCTACTCCACTAGATCTTTCTTTGTCCTTACCTCTATAGTAGAACAGGTGGTGACCATCCTGTAATTGTATCAGCTTTTCTTCAGTTCTTCGGACTTCGCTTAGTCCTACGATGTCCCACTTGATGTTGTCTAGCTCTTCCATTAAACTCTCCAGTCTGTGGTCTTCTGAGAGACTTCTTACGTTGTAAATATAGATCTTCATTTTCTTCATGTTGTTTAATGTCCAAGACTTAGATCTGCTTGGACAGTGCTTACTCAGATTCGGTGGCACACTGCCCGTAAGCACACGAGGCAATACGGTTGGACCTTTAGGAGACGATGATCCGGCAGGAACGCCCAGTTTTGTTTTGATTGCGCTATTCATATTCATGTTGGCTATGAAGGGGGGTTGGCAGTAATCTCACCTCCTTGCCAACTGGTTTCTGGTGAGATATTTCTCTGGTGTCAACTTATTCATTATATTCGGTGAAGCCCTATATCTATAGGGTGCCCAATGGTCCACGCCGTCATAATGACGGTACCCCATATATCTATGAGGAATTTCCCTGTTTGCCCTCAGGGACGTGTCAGTTAGCAGTGGGTCCTGCGACTGTGTGTTTGAGCTGCTCTTTGTCTGATCTTTCCTACAAAACCTGTTCGATATGGGTGACCCTGCAGAGGTTTCCTCTCTATCGACATAGCTTTTGTAATCATTAAAATTCTCAAGCCTATCCACCACGTCAAGGTGTCACCTCTCGGATAGGATATATATATATATATATATATATATATATATATATATATATATATATATGTATATATATATATTTATATATATATGTATTTATATATATTTATATATATATATATATATATATATATGTATATATATATATATACATATATTCCTATTAAATGCTAAAGCACAAGTGGCGTCAATGATTTTAAGAGAACATTTCTCTAACTCTCTGTATTTCCTTTTCTCTTCATATTTCAAACTCTGAAGGAAATAGTAAAAGGCTTCAGAATGTTGATTCATTTTACCGACAGCTGTTTCAACCATTACAAATGATCATCTTCAGGGTAATACAATACATCAATACAAACATGGGTATATAAGGCCGAGTGAAAATGGCAGGGAGAGGTCACTCGTGAGGTGGGAATCTGTCTACCCTACCGAGACGGAAAGGGTAACCGGGACAGCTTCCCGATGTGGATTTACGTCCCGGAAGTCTGGACACAATCCCCATGTGGGTTTTTGTCCCGTGGTGACGGTCTGTATTTTCTATTAGAGGGGAGGACATAATCAGATGAAATCTGTGTATTTAAGATAGGCTTTTGTAAAGCGATGCTCACTGCCTCAGCTACAACTAAACTTCCATAATTGTTATCATGGTGGATGATTGTTGTATCCCTTATGAGATCTACTAGGGGCGGCTTTTTATCGTGGGCATCGACAAAATGTTGGTGGATGGCTCCGTTGTTACGGTGAGCCTGCAGTCGTCTTCTTAAGGTCGTGAGGGTATGGCCGAC
>NW_027467507.1:247500-250000 GCF_046742065.1 Oratosquilla oratoria
AAATAGGTAGATATACGTAGGGAGGAAAAAAGAAACCACAAAAAAGATACATTGGATAAATGCAAAGACCAACATAAACTATTTTGCGTATATGTAAATGATATGTGAATATGTATATATATATATATATATATATATATATAAATATATATATACATATATATATATATACATATATATATATATATATATATATATATATATATATATATATATATATGTTTGTATACCGCGGGAGTAAATTTTCTCTTAGGCAGGCTTGGTTAAAAGCAACTGCAAATTCAGCACTGATCAATTTCTTCTTCAGAGTTTCCAACTTCCTGAAGGTACCCTTTATAGCAAGGGGTAAAGGAAAGAGAAGATTTCCTATTCCGGTCATTATTGACGTTTCGACTTTACCTGAGTCATTATCAAAATACAAAGATGGTACAAATGCAAGAGTTTATATATTACAAAAATACAGAAACACAGCGTGTGATTGGCTGGAAGGATGACCGTGGTTGAAGAAGAAACCACTCACAGCCTCTTCTATAGAGCTTTCATGTCTTCTGCTTACCGCGAAGAAGAGAAGAATGTGAGAAATATCATTGATAGGAATGTTCATGTTACTAACCCTGTGGATCGTGTAAAGCTGGTAGTGTACTACAAGAACAGCCGCACAAAGGACCTCTTCATGAAGAACGATCGCTCACCACGCCCTGGAGATATGGAAAGTACCTGCCTTGTGTACAAATTTTCTTGCCCAAATAGGGACTGTACGCCCTACGACGCTTACATAGGGTTGACTACTACCAGACTCTCCAGGCGCCTGAGCTATCATCTGACTCAAGGAGGTCCCAAACGTCACTTCCTGGAGAAACATGGCCAGCATCTCACAGGTGATGTCCTTCGGCAGAACACTGTCATCATTCAGAGAGAGTCCGACAAGAACCGCCTTGCCTACCTTGAAGCTTTATATATTGCGGATAGTAGGCCGTCTCTGAATTCCCACCAAGATGCCCCTACTATACTGCCTAGTATTAAGCCATTTAGGAGAAGTAAGCCCCGAGGCAGGACAGAAAAAATCACACTACACCCCCGGGGTAGAGGGGCTCGAGAGAGCGGACAAGCCAGCCAATGAGCGTACGTGGGAAACTGTCCCGCCCTCTCAACCATGAGGGGACCAAAAAAGGTCATCCTTCCAGCCAATCACGCGCTGTGTTTCTGTATCTTTGTAATATATAAACTCTTGCATTTGTACCATCTTTGTATTTTGATAATGACTCAGGTAGAGTCGAAACGTCAATAATGACCGGAATAGGAAATCTTCTCTTTCCTTTACCCCTTGCTATAAAGGATACCTTCAGGAAGTTGGAAACTCTGAAGAAGAAATTGATCAGTGCTGAATTTGCAGTTGCTTTTAACCAAGCCTGCCTAAGAGAATATATATATATATATATATATATATATATATATATATATATATATATATGTGTGTATGTGTGTGTGTGTGTGTGTGTGTGTGTGTGTGTGTGTATGTGTGTGTGTGTGTGTGTGTGTGTGTGTGTATGTATGTGTGTGTGTGTGTATGTGTGTGTGTGTGTGTGTGTGTGTGTGTGTGTGTGTGTGTGTGTGTGTGTGTGTGTGTGTGTGTGTGTGTGTGTGTGTGTGTGTGTGTGTGTGTGTGTGTGTGTGTGTGTGTGTATTTTATAGTTGTATTTACCTAGTTGTATTTTACGGGAAGAGAGCAATGCTCGTAGTAATCTGCTTTTGTATCTTTCGGCATCCAGTTTGTTCTTAATATCTTGTATAATTTTGGCACTCACTGTTTCCTCATTTAGTTTGTTCCAGATATCTATCCCCCCCCCCCATCACTTCCAGTTCTCGTCTCTTCGTAATTACTGAATTAACTCGGTTTAACTGTTCCCTTCTATGGTATTATATATCTTCATTCTCGTTCAACTTTTCTTCACTTAAATAAGTACGTCTTTCACCATATCTTCTGTAGCAAGTTAGTAATGTTTCTTGATAGGGTGAATTAAACGTATGTATAATTATCTATTTTCTTCCCAGTTATATGCACTTGGCTTGTCAATCTACACCAAGGGACTCCCGGCTGGGATCCTCAATCCACTCACTAAGTCACTCCTGCTCTGACGTCACTACCTTATTCATCCAATGATCTTTAATGTTACAAACAAGTGCCTCCCCCAAGGGCGCGACTCTTCTCCCATGCACCAACAAATTTTCTTTCTCCTCCTCCACCCCTCTCCAATCAGAAAGAATGTTACAACGTCCCAAGCAACACTGTCCACACAAACAATCCCGACATCGAAGCAGAATGGCCAAGTCCACATATCATCACATCAGCATTAAAATATGTTCCCTAGCGGTTGTTTATAAACTTCAGATGGTGAGCGAGATTATGCAACTCCTTCGCTACTTATGTTTGGAAAGCATCCCACACACAAAATTGAAATTGTCGCCACCCACCCCTCCATCCACCCCACCCGTATACTAC
>NW_027467507.1:267500-270000 GCF_046742065.1 Oratosquilla oratoria
GACAAATAATATCGGAAGTACAGGAAAACTGTATATTTCGACTACTATCTGTAGTCCTCTTCGGCAGAATTCTGAATTCTGAATTCTGAATTCCTAGGAAAGACCACCCGCTTGTGCGGGATTGGTTTTTGTGGGAGGGGGAGAATTTCTGTAAGAAAATTAAAAGATAGTAGCGTATAAAAGATGGCTATTGCCACCGGGCGAATTAGCGAGCGATTTGGGGCGGTTGGTGGTCGTGGCTCGGAAAAAATGGACTGGGAGCTTGGTCGGGGGAGCCGACGCCAGGATTAGGATTAGGATCACCAACGAAAGTTTAGAAAATGGTAGGAGGCGTAGTAGTAGAGAAAGGTGGAAAACGGAAAAATCTTTAGTGGGAGGTTAAACTGAAATGAGAAGATGTAGTAAAAGAGAAAGTTCGAAAGGATGCGAATTTTAGTCGAAGAAAAAGGAAGTGTAGATGTTTGTGCCTGGGTCGTGGCTATGTTCGTGAGAGGTGTGTGTGTGTATCTTACGGGAAGTGAGTAGAGTTCATTTCCCGCGTGTAGTGCGCGTTCCTGATTAACCCCAGGTAAGGCATGATCTCTCCTGCTTTTCCCCAGGTTGGGTTTGATTTGTGTATGCATGTTAAAGTACAAGTATATATGAGGTAGTGAGGGGTACATAAAAGGGGATGGGGAAAGTGGGGGGGACTCAGGTTACATACCCTTGATATGGTTGGGTCAAGAAAGGATAGTTGGTAGTATCTTGTCCCACCGCTCTTGACATTAATTTGTTGACTGCTAACTTCGTAATGCAATATGGGGGGCCACTGACCTTTTGAGGTATTGAAGTTAGGATAATGTTTTATTAAAGAAGATTCTACAATTTTCCTACGATTGCTACAATGTGATTTAAAAATAATTGATGCATTATCCCAATCTAATCTGTGGTCTTTTTGGTTATCATGAAGGAACACAGCGGAGTTAACTTGTCCATATTTTATGGAGTTTTTATGTTCCTTTAATCTCGTGGACAAATCCCTGCCAGTTTGGCCCCAATAGACATAATCACAGTCTTTACAAGGCATTTTATATACCTCGGAGTTTTGGTCCACATCATTTCCCCGGTGTACATTTACTACCTTTCTAAAAATACTGTTTGGATAATTGTAAATAAATTTAACTTGGTTGTTAGGTAGAAGTTTGGGGACCGAGTTGATCGATTCATTAAATGGTACAATGATGTTATTGTTAATTCATTTAAACTTCTCCCTGGAGTTGTTTGGTTTATGAAAATTATATTTGGCTTTATGTAGGGCTTTCTTTAAAAACCATTCCGGATAACCTACGTTAAAAAGTTGTTTATTGATGATGCCAAATTCTATTTGCAAAAATTGTGGACTACAAATCCTAAGGGCTCTAAGATATAGGCCCGATGCAACACTATATTTAATGTTATCCGGATGGTTGCTAAAAAAAGTGTAGGTAATTTCCTGTGTGAGTAGGCTTCCTATACACAGAAAAGGACAATTGGTCTGGGTCTCTTATAACCGAAATGTCCAGGACTGGGATCCTACCTCCTTCCTCCCATTCCACCGTAAAATTAATATTCTTAGCTAATTTATCTAATTTAACAAAGAATTCATCAAAAGAACCCCACTTATCGTCCCACAGTGTAAAAATATCATCAACATACCTAAACCAAAACATGTCAGGTGATAAAGTACTTTCAAAATATTCCATGTATAGGTTAGATAACACGGGTGAAAGGTTAGAACCCATACTGCAAACCATATCTTTGTCTAAAATAAGAATTATTGAAAGTAAAAACATTAGTATTGATGCATAAA
Organism: Oratosquilla oratoria; assembly: GCF_046742065.1. Classification (NCBI taxonomy): domain Eukaryota; kingdom Metazoa; phylum Arthropoda; class Malacostraca; order Stomatopoda; family Squillidae; genus Oratosquilla; species Oratosquilla oratoria. The sequence continues at coordinate 269,329 of NW_027467507.1, forward strand.
CGGGTCAGGCTGATAATTCTTTGATACTGAAAGTGGGAGTTTGTATTGATATGGGTGCAGTTTGTTTTCCAAAAAACTTAAGATATCTTTCGTGTTAGCATTTGTGAATAAGGAAACTATATCGAGACTTAGTAGTTTGCTATTTGTAGGTATGATTTGTCTTTTAATTTTACTCACAAAATCTTCTGAGTGTTTAATATGAGAGTTTGAGAAACTTCCCACAAATGGTGACAAAATCCCTGTGAGCCATTTTGATACCTTACTTGTAAATGAATTCCTATTGGAGATAATTGGCCTTAGAGGGGTGCCTTCTTTATGTAATTTAGGAAGCCCATAAAAGTTAGGTAACTGAGGGTTAATAACTCTTAAACTATCAAATAATTCATCTCCTACTATTTTTCGGCCATTACTTGTTCTATTGGGTCTTGCACATATAAGTTGTCAAAATGGTTAGTGTCTCTTCTTAGTCCTCTTGTTGGGACAATTTCCCACTCTCATATCAAAGATAATGTTGACTTAACCGAAAAGCTGCTTGGACATAATATCACATTTGATTTTAAGTTGGTTAGTTTCGATATTAAAAGTTTATTCACCCGAGTCCCGGTTTTAGATTTGTTAGGATTTCTAGAAAAAGAATTAAAGAAACATGACTTTACACTCCCTGCTCATACT
>NW_027467507.1:277500-285000 GCF_046742065.1 Oratosquilla oratoria
AGAAACGTACCTACGAACACAAAAGCGACATCAGAGCTCACAGAACATCAAATTCGTTAGTGGTCCACCTTGACAACTTTGGCCACCTACCAGATTGGGAAAGAACAGAGGTGCTGCATAAAGGTCTATCAAAACAGAGAGGAAAAGTAATTGAGGCAGCCTATATCAATTTACATCCATGTAGCAACCACCGTGATGGATTTGTAAAGTTGGCGAGAGTAACGGCCAACTTGGTTCTTCGTGATGCCGAACGGGGGTGCATGAGGAGTGAAGACGAACGGGGAGGAACGGGGTAAGCTGTGGATATATATACTGTCAATTATTTGTTTGTATACACTCTGAGGAAGTCCTTTCAGGACGAAACGTTAGAAATAAAAACTCCAACGGTTCCTGGTGCTTACCTCACCACCCTCCACTCATTCTGTCTTACGTACTTGAACATAACAAAAGGTGTAGTGAGGCTAAAGATAGAAGAGACAAAGCCTGGAAAAAATTGAAAAAAGAAAGAAAGAAAAATACCAAAGGGTAAACATGCATCAAAGTGAGAAACAAATATGTCGATATATGCAAGGAGGAAAGAATCCACGAAAAAGATATAATGGATAAATGCAAAGACCAACCTATTTTTTTTTTTTACAGATATTTAAATATGTGAATATATATATATATATATATATATATATATATATATACATATATATATATATATATATATATATATATATATATATTTATTGGAAATTGGTATGGTATAACACATTTGTAAATGTTCACTATAAACCCACTATCGGAGAAATAATATCGGAAGTACAGGAAACCTGTATATTTCGACTACTATCTGTAGTCCTCTTCGGCAGAATAGTTACAAGAAGTTAAAGTACAAGTATAGATGAGGTAGTGAGGGGTGTATAAAAGGGGATGGGGAAAGTGGGGGGACTCAGGTTACATGCCCTTGATATGGTTGGGTCAAGAAAGGACAGTTGGTGGTATTTTGTCCGACCGCTCTTGACATTAATTTGTTGACTGCTAACTTCGTAATACAATCTGGGGGCCACTGACCTTTTGAGGTATTGAAGTTAGGATAATGTTTTATTAAAGAAGATTCTACAATTTTCCTACGATAGCTACAGTGTGATTTAGAATTAATTGATGCATTATCCCAATCTAATCTGTGGTCTTTTTGGCTGGCATGAAGGAACACAGCGGAATTAACTTGTCCATATTTTATGGAGTTTTTATGTTCCTTTAATCTCGTGGACAAATCCCTGCCAGTTTGGCCCCAATAGACATCATCACAGTCTTTACAAGGCAATTTATATACCCCGGAGTTTTGGTCCACATCATTCCTCCGGTGTACATTTACTACCTTTCTAAAAATACTGTTTGGATAATTGTAAATAAATTTAATTTGGTTATTAAGTAGAAGTTTGGAGACCAAGTTGATAGATTCATTAAATGGTACAATGATGTTATTGTTACTTCATTTAAACTTCTCCCTGGAGTTGTTTGGTTTATAAAAATTAGATTTGGCTTTATGTAGGGCTTTCTTTAAAAACCATTCCGGATAACCTACGTTAGAAAGTTGTTTATTGATGATGTCAAATTCTATTTGCAAAAATTGTGGACTACAAATCCTAAGGGCTCTAAGATATAGGCCCGATGCAACACTATATTTAATGTTATCCGGATGGTGGCTAAAAAAGTGTAGGTAATTTCCTGTGTGAGTAGGCTTCCTATACACAGAAAAGGACAATTGGTCTGGGTCTCTTATGACCGAAATGTCCAGGAATGGGATCCTACCTCCTTCTTCCCATTCCACCTTAAAATTAATATTCTTAGCTAATTTATTTGATTTAACAAAGAATTCATCAAAAGAACCCCACTTATCGTCCCATAGTGTACAAATATCATCAACATACCTAAACCAAAACATGTCAGGTGGTTTAATCTTAGGTAATAAAGTACTTTCAAAATATTCCATGTATAGGTTAGCTAACACGGGTGAAAGGTTAGAACCCATACTGCAACCATATTATTGTCTAAATTAAGAATTATTGAAAGTAAAAACAGTATTGATGCATAAACGGGTCAGGCTGATAACACAGAACAACAAAAATTTTTACTGGAGATGTGTAAAGTGATTTAGACTGATTTGGGTACGTTGATTTAAAAAATCATAACCGTTTTGCTGTATCACGTCAGGATTTTCAGTGACAGAAATATTCCCATTGCCTAGAAGTCAGGATTTCAATGAAATTTACAAAAATTCATTTATTCATTTATTTCATCATGAATGCTTCAAAATTATAGAAATTACAAAAAAAAAAAAAAACCTCCACTAGAATGTAATTAAAAATGCTTTAGGCATTTGGCTTTGCGTTTGTGCTGCTCTGTGTCAGTTTCACGAGGCAGGAACCAGCAGAAGTCGCCCATCATGTTCGGGTTGTGCCGCCCTTGGTAACGCGTCTCCATGAGTGAAATCTCTTGGTGGAATCGCTCGCCGTGCTCGTCCGAGACAGCTCCCAAGTTGTCAGGGAAGAAGTTCAGGTGCTGGTGTAGGAAATGGATTTTCAGGGACATCCTGGAGCCAAGTTTCCTGAAGGACTCCAGCAGCTGCTGCACTATTTCTTCATAGTTGTCCGCGCGCTCGTTCCCCAAGAAGTTGTCCGTCACAGCTTTGAAGCTCCTCCACGCTGCCAGCTCTTTGGGGTTTAGAGTTGTCGGAAAAGTTTCGTCCTTCATAATCTGTCGGATTTGCGGTCCAACAAAGACACCAGCCTTGATCTTGGCCTCCGACAAGGTGTTGCCAAACTTCTCCTTGAGGTATAAAAACCCACGCCCATTCAGATCCATTGCCCGTACAAAACTTTTCATCAAGCCGAGCTTTATGTGGAGTGGTGGAAGGAAAATCTTGGCTGGGTCGACAAGGGCGACATGCTTCACGTTGTGTCGACCAGGTACATGCTCCTTTCGCTCTTCCCAATCTTACTTCGTCCAGTGATTCTTGTCGTCTCTGCTATCCCAGAGACAAAGGAAGCACATGTATTTCGTGTAGCCTGACTGCAGCCCTAACAACAGCGCCACCACTTTCAAGTCTCCGCAGATGTGCCAGTTGAAGTCATTGTACTTGATGGAATCAAGCAGCTGCTGCATAGTCTCATAGGTCTCTGTCATGCCGAACGCGTGAGCCAGTGGGACTGATGGTTTCTCGTTGCCATTGTGGAGCAAAACAGCCTTCAAGCTGTTCTTCCCCGAGTCGATGAAGAGGCGCCAGTCTGCAGGATCGTGATCACACCCAAGTTCTTCCAACAGACCGTTGATGTCACTGCAGAATGTCATCGTGTCTTCCATCTCAAAGAACTCAGCCATGTCTCTGTGACGTGCTCTGAACAAGGATATCTTGGTGTTAGGTTCAAGTAGATTCCACTGCTGCAGCCTTGATCCAAGCAGCTCTGCCTTCGCCTTTGACAGCGAGAGATCTCTTACAAGATCATTTAAGTCTCCCTGGTTCAGAAGGTGTGGTTCTTGAGTGTCGGGTTCAAAAGGTTCATCATCACCATCCTCTTCACCACTGCTTACAGCTATGTTCTGATCAGCTGGAGGTGTTGGAACGGGGTTCTCGTCATCATGAGGCACAGGTTTACGAGCAGAGACGCAGTCAGCGTACTTGATGTGGCCTTTATTCTTCTTGTTGAAGCCGGCGATACTTGTGTAGCAGAAATAACAATCATCATGATGATTCTGCGGCTCACGCCATATCATGGGCACCGCAAATGGCATGCTCGCGCGCTTGCCCACCAACCACTGAGTCAAGGCTGTGTGGCAGCTTGTGCAGCAGATGTGTGGTGCCCAGCTCTGTTCTTGGTCCCCCACCTTACACCCGAAGTAGTGAAAGTAGGCGGCCTTCATTTTCACTGCTGTAGATATACTTCGCCGTTGATCTTTTTTGGTATACCGACCACAGACATAACAGAAGTTGTCAGGATGATTGGTACAGGAACGCCTACTCATCTTTATCTGAAAGAAAGAAATATAACACAAGTTAACAACAATTATACGAAATAGACATGTTAAAGACATATGCAAATTTCATTGAAATCCTGACTTCTAGGCAATGGGAATATTTCTGTCACTGAAAATCCTGACGTGATACAGCAAAACTGTTATGATTTTTGAAATCAGCGTACCCAAATTAGTCTAAATCACTTTACACATCTCCAGTAAAAAATCTTTTTTTGAAATTTGTTGTTCAGTGTAATCTTTGATACTGAAAGTGGGAGTTTGTATTGATATGGGTGCAGTTTGTTTTCCAAAAAACTTAAGATATCTTTCGTGTTAGCATTTGTGAATAAGGAAAACTATATCGAGACTTAGTAGTTTGCTATTTGTAGGTATGATTCGTGTTTTAATTTTACTCACAAAATCTTCTGAGTGTTTAATATGAGAGTTTGAGAAACTTCCCACAAATGGTGACAAAATTCCTGTGAGCCATTTTGATACCTTACTTGTACATGAATTCTTATTGGATATAATTAGCCTTAGAGGGGTGCCTTCTTTATGTAATTTAGGAAGCCCATAAAAGTTAGGTAATTGAGGGTTAATAACTCTTAAATTATCAAATAATTCATCTCCTACTATTTTTCGGGCTTTCTTATTAAACTCTGCGGAGGTGTTCCTGAGGGGATTTTTAGTAAGGCTTTCATAGGTGTCCTTATCAGCTAACATATTAAGGGCTTTTGTGACATAGTCTTTTTGGTTAAGAATGACTATTTTACCTCCTTTGTCGGCTCTTGTGATGATGATATTCTTACGTTTGGTGAGATGTTCAACTGCTAATTTCAATCTTTTAGGAAAACCGCTATCTCCCTTGACACAGTCCATAATACCTTGCAAAAGGACTCCTTTTAAACATTGTAGGTCTTTGTCATAATCGTTAGCTGCCATGAATTTATCAAAATCCACAATATAGTCCAAGGTATGATTTTTGTCTGGTTTCATGGCAAAATTAACCCCTAAACTTCTTGTTCGTATCTTGAGAGAGTCTCATCCGAGAGGATAGTCACATTGTCTGTTAGAGAGAACTTAGTCCAAACACTGTTTTTGCACAATCTAATAAGTTTCTTATTAAGTCTATTTTTATGTTTTTCACTTACGTAAAGGGCTTCTTTGATAAAACATTATCCTAACTTCAATACCTAAAAAGGTCAGTGGCCCCCAGACTGTATTACGAAGTTAGCAGTCAACAAATTAATGTCAAGAGCTGTCGGACAAAATACCACCAACTGTCCTTTCTTGACCCAACCATATCAAGGGCATGTAACCTGAGTCCCCCCACTTTCCCCATCCCCTTTTATGTACCCCTTACTACCCCATATATACTTGTACTTTAACTTCTTGTAACTATTCTGCCGAAGAGGACTACAGATAGTAGTAGAAATATACAGTTTTCCTGTACTTCCGATATTATTTCTCCGATAGTGGGTTTATAGTGAACATATATATATATATATATATATATATATATATATATATATATATGCGTAAGTAACCACTAGGAAAAGTAAACTAACGAAGCAGAGCGCTTTCGTATAATTACATCTTCAGTGCAGATACAAAGAAGGAATTATAAGATGAAGAAACAAGGTACAGAATATATGACATAGTGAAGAGGGCATTCGGAGAGGTAGTGATATAAGTACACGTGACGGACGTTTGGGCCGTCCTGGTAGCCAACAAGTATGGGACGTTTGGGCCGTCCTGGTAACCAACAAGTGTGGGACAACTGCTCATAATCTATATTACAATTTAAACAAATTTGAAATTTCATGAGAAATAAAACTATCTAATTTGTACAAACCTTGATGAAGATTATCATTTATCCCCTTACTAGATTTGATCAAACTGCATTCAATTAAATTTCTTTCTGTTATGTTGTTGTTGTATATGATGACTTTAGCGTTATCCCAGTCAACTGGGTGGTTAAAATGGTTCATGTGGTTGAATATACCGCTAGATTGGTTTCCCTCTCTAACGTATTTCTTGTGTTGATTGATTCGTGTTGTGAGTGTTTTAGCAGTCTGACCAACATAAAACTGATTACATGATTTGCAAGGTATTTTGTACACACACCCTTTATCGCTATTGACAGAATTATTTATGAGCAGTTGTCTTACAGTGTTCTTATGATCAAAAACTACATTAATGTTAAATTTACGTAATATATTTGGAATATTTTGCAGGTTCTCTTGGTACGGTAAAATTAGCAAGTTATTCATGTTGAAAGTTTGAGTTGACCTAAGTTTATAAAATGTCCTTTTAGCACGATTGTAAGCCTTGTCAAGAACATGTGTGGGGTATTGTAGCTTAGTACCAATGTCGTAAATACATCTTATTTCATCATCGATGCACTCTGGGCTGCAAATGCGTGGGGCCCTAAGGTACATCGACGAAAAAAGCAGATATCTTTACGCCATCAGGGTGTGAGGAATAATAGTGTATATATGAACAAACATTGGTTGGTTTGCGATATACACAAAACTTCAACTCACTTTCACGGCGGTAGATATTACAATCAAGGAAAGGCAAAATACCTTCATTCTCTATCTCCACCGTGAACTTAATGGAACTGGCCAAATTATTAAGCTTACATAATTTGGTCAGTTCCATTAAGTTTATATGTATTATATATATATATATATATATATATATATATATATATATACATATATATACATATATATACATATATATACGTATATATATATATATATATATATATGGATCTATGCATGTATATATGTATACATACACACATATATATATATATACATATATATGTGTGTGTGTGTGTGTATGTTTGTGTGTATATTTTTGTGTGTTTGTGTATGTATTTGTCCGTGTGTGTGTTTGCATGTATTCATGTATTTGTGTGTGTGTGTGTGTATATGCGTGTGTGTGTGTGTGTGTGTGTGTGTGTGTGTGTGTGTGTGTGTGTGTGTGTGTGTGTGTGTGTACGCAAGGGAAATAAATTGGGAAGATATGACAGTAAAAGGTGGAGAGAAACTCTTAGGCAACACTCCACTGGATATGATCACTGATAATATACTAGGCAACAAATTTCAACTTTTTCCTGTCACAGACACGTGATCTACTGATTCCTACTAAATTCATTATGCTGATTTCAGATCTGATGTCTAAATTTATCACGTCCAGATTTACTGTAACTGACAACCCCATTTTTATTTTTTCCCACTAGCTTAGTGGTCTAAGCTACTTTTCCATGTGAAGTTTTACTTAGGCATACTTAAATAATTATGTTAACATGGGTTTCTTTCCTCTTTTTTTCTAACTTAAGACAGTGGATTTTCGCTGACGGAGTTACCACCCCGGCACCTAACTATCCACCCACAGTGTATTGGCATTTAGTTGTTATGGCAAAAAGACCTGTTCTCAAGTGAAACTTTGGCGTTTCCTCTTTATTCGTCGTTTATAGGATGACGA
>NW_027467507.1:297500-315000 GCF_046742065.1 Oratosquilla oratoria
ACAAAGGATTACAAAGGCAAAGCATGCCGACAGGAGACCTTTTGATCCATATCTAGGTCGGATGCAAAAAAAAAAAAAAAAAAAAAAAAAAAAAAAAAAAAAAAAAAAAAAAAAAAAAAAAAAAAAAAAAAAAAAAATCATATTAATAATAAATTAAAACTATAACAATGTAAATAACAATTAAAATACATAAATAAATGCATTTGTATAGTTGAATAACAAACAAACAGGTAAATAGTAAATGATAATAAATTGACATATAACTAATAATAAATGAAAATCAGACAGACAAATTATAACAAAACAAAAACAAATAATATAACATAAATTATAATCATTACAGCATCTTACTTAGGTATTTATCTAAATGATTCTTAAAGCTTCGAACTGAACTACATTGCACTACCTGTGCAGGAAGTTTATTCCATTCATTAACTACACGGTTGGCAAAGTTGTTTCTACCTACTTCCAAATTGAATCTCTTTCCGGACAGTTTGAGACCATTGTTTCTTGTCTGATTCTCATTCAATGTGAAAATTTTGTCACTTTTGATGTTGTCAATTCCCTTTAAAATCTTAAAGACCTGTATCAAGTCACCTCTGAGTCTACGCTTTTTTAGGGAAAACAGATTCATGTGCTTAAGTCGATTTTCGTACGATTTATTTTTGATATTTGGAATCAGTTTTGTGGCTCGCCGTTGTACTTTTTCCAGTCTGTCAATGTCTTTAATGAGATTCGGTGACCATACGGAAACAGCATATTCCAAATGTGGACGAACTAACGATTTATATAGCTTGTTAATGAGTGATGGACTTTTGAAATCAAACGATCGCGCAATCAATCCCAGAATCTTATTTGCTTTCTCAGAGGCTGAAATACACTGCTTGGATGATTTGAGGTCGTTACTGATAATTACGCCGAGATCTTTTTCACTATCCACTTTTGTTAACGAATTTCCAAAAGTAAATCTCTTTACTTTGAACTTTCGTGTTGAACATTACTTTGGTTTTACTCTTATTCATTTTTAAACCTACTTTGATATTTTCTTTGTTTAGATCGCTCAGCATATCGTGCAAGTCTTGTGCTCTTTCTGAAATAAGAATGATGTCATCTGCAAATCTTAGGTGGTTCAAATATTCGCCATTAATCTTCAAACCTTTCTATTCCCAACTCAATCTTCTGAAAATATCTTCTAAACAAGCTGTAAATAATTTGGGTGATATTGTATCGCCTTGCCGTACTCCTTTTTCGATCTTGATATTTTCTGTATCTTTATGTAGTCGAACTATAGCGGTACCTTTCGAGTAAATATTGTCTAAAACTCTTACGATCTGTTCGTTTGTACCCTGTTTGCGTAGCGAGTTTAGTATTGCTATTTGTTCTACAGAATCAAAGGCCTTCTCGTAATCTACAAAAGCTAAACACAGAGGTATATTATATTCTGTCGTTTTCTCGATTAGTTGGTTTATCGCCTGCAAATGGTCTAGAGTTGAATATCCGCTTCTAAAGCCTGCCTGTTCTCTCGGTTGGTTTCCATCTAAAACTTGACTCAGTCTATTTGTAAGGATCTTGGAGAATACTTTATATACGTTTGATAGCAAGCTAATTGGTCGATAGTTACTAAGGTCCTTCTGGGGTATTGGCTGCTTGTTATTGTGGCAAAGTAGCATGCAGTCGATACTTTAGGGTCTATATGGGGCGCCCCTACGGACCAGAGTCACACATCATTTTGTCTATGATAGAAGAAATTCTGTTCATAGAGAAATGATGACACTTTTATACTACGACTGTCCCTCCGTTATGCTGTCCCCCAACCCCTTGTTGCTGTCCTGTACCATTTCTCTGAGTATTCTCTTTCTGATTGGGGGATTTCCCTGTGGTGGGGGAAAAGAATACTGCCACCAAGTTTTCCCACTTGGATCGTAAGAGGCGAGAAGAAAGGGACGGGGAGAGGGACTAGGCATCCTTCTCCCTGTAGCCCCAAGGGGCAAGTTCCTAAAATAAAAAGAAAAGGCATAAGGGGTGCTGGCGGGCCTCGGGCCAGCACCCTAAGGTTTGGGTCTTTTAATGTGCGTGGATGTGGTACAGATGAGAGTAAAAGGGAAGAGATAGGTAGTATGTTTGTGAGAAGAAAGTTGGATGTATTGGCTTTGAGTGAAACTAAGTTGAAAGGGAAGGGTGAGTGTATGTTTGGGAGTGTAAGTGGGAGGTTATCAGGAGTGAAGAGAGGGCGAGGGAGGGAAGGGGTGGCTATTCTAGTAAGTGAGGAGATAGGTAAAGGGGTAGTGGAGTGGAAGGAGGTTTCCTCAAGGATAATGTGGATGAAGGTGAAACTGGGAAAGGAGATGTGGGTCTTTGTAAGTGCATATGGGCCGGGCAGTGAGAAGAGCATGGAAGAAAGGGAGGCCTTTTGGATAGATTTAACCCTTAACAGGTAAAGGTCTTTTTGACAAACGATTCAGGTAAAGCGGGGTCTGACAGACCCCAAACACAAAAAATAAAAATAAAATACTTCTACTGCATTTATTGACATAGAAATCAAAACATATGTACTTCAACTTATATTCTTCCATTTACATGCTTAAAAGTGACTATAATTGTTAGACATATATTTTAATGGAAATTACAAAAAAAATTATGAAAAATAGGATATTGTTGACTTCAGAGGGTGCTTGACTGAAAACATGAAACATGAAGCGGTTGGTCATCATCATTTTGTAGAGACCAATGTCCCAACTATCTTTAAGGAAAAGCAGAGCTACAACAAATGAATAATAAATGTGTTTCATAAACCATGAAATCTGAAGAAAAAAAACGAGGTGATTATTTTGACTGACCAATTTTACGCAAAAATTATGGACTGGTTTTAATGAAATTTTCAGGGAAGGTTGATACTAGGTCCAGCAAACAATCTATAAGTTTTAATGGTATCTAAGTTTATTATTTATAAGTTTTTATGGCTCTAAGCACTCCTACCCTGACTCAGCAAAACCCCATCCTTCGTTGACGGAAGTTTGTGGTCTCAGAGGGTTTTGAGTTTTCTTGAGAGGACATGAGTCGAGCAATTCATACATAATGCTAGTGATAATGAAGAACATATTTTATTGGATATACTGAAAGTGGAATTTGTGATACTGAAGAATCTAATTGCAGTCATCGCAGATGGGGGTTGAATGGTCCTGACACACTGGTCTTTTGCAGTGTAGGCAGTAGTTCTTGGTCTTCCTGTCAGACTTCCGGTCACACAAGGCACATCGCTTTCTCATAGAAGAGGTATCCGCTTGCTGATGGGGCATGTTCAAGCCAAAGACCGTTCTGATGGTCATCAAAGTACTTTTGTGCATCCCCTTGAAGTTCATCCTCTCCTCTGCCCATGGCCGTATCATCTCTTCTGCCAGCTCAATCAGATACTTCCGGCGTGATGAAAGTTCCGCCTGTCCATCACGTTTCCTCATTTCATTGCAGGTGATATAGGAGTTGACACCGGCGGCGTTGACCAGTCCGTACATTATGCACAAGGGCCACCGTTTGGTTATTCGGCTGCACGTATATCGGGCACACATTTGATCAAACGCGTCAACCTCTCCTTTTGTGTTGTTATAATACAAGATGATTTCTGGCTTCCCACAGTCATCCATAAAAGGTTGTTGGTGCATTGAGGAGATCAACTGCACAATTTTTTTCTTCTTCTTGTCAGGTAAATGTGACACAAGTGCCATGGTTATGTCAAAGAGGAAAGCCGTGCACCCTTTTCTGATGACCGTCTTGTCTGTCATCAGAGCTGATACTTGTGGCTTCTTGTCCCTCAGTATGCCTACATATGTGAGCCCATAATTTTTCAAAAGATCTTGTACAAGGGGGATAGATGAGAACCAGATGCATGTGTGGGAATAGAGTGGCTGAGGTGTCCTAAAATGTGGCGAGATGTCACATCTTATGATGATATGAGAATAGTGTGAGAAGAAACATATTATCAACAGAACAGAAAATATCAAAAATTTATATGTGATACAAAATATGTGATACAAATTAAATTTGAACTAAAAGAGGGGAAGGATGAAATAAATTACAGCTGTATGTGTGGGAATAGAGTGACTGAGGTGCCCTAAAATGTGGCGAGATGTCACATTTTATGATGATATGAGAATAGTGTGATCTTGTTGTGAGAAGAAACATATTAACAGAACAGAAAATATTAAGCATTCATATGTGATACAAATTAAATTTGAACAAAAGAGGGAAGGATAAATCAATCAAATAAAATGTTGCGGAATGTCATGCTTTATGATAATATGAGTATAGTGTGACCATGATATGAAAAGAAACTCACATTACCAGAACAGAAATTAAACATTGTGATAAAAATTAATGTAATCAAAAGAGGGAAAATGGAATAAATTAAATAAATAAATTAAATAAATTAAATAAATTAAATAAATTAAATAAATTAAATAAATTAAATAAATTAATTAGATAAATTAAATAAAATAAATAAATAAAATCAAACTCGGATGTATGTTTTTCTGTTGATAAAAAAGAAGAAATTATTATTTACCCATAAGTATAAATGATAAAACATTTATATGACATGAACAAACCTCAGGTAAAGTGGGGTCTGACAAACCCCACGCTACTCACACCTCAGGTAAAGTGGGGTCTGACTGACCCCACGGTACTCACACCTCAGGTAAAGTGGGGTCAGACGGGCTCAAAAGCTCTATAAAGCTTATATAGAGCAAGATTCAGGAATGACCCTATCACCCCATTAAACTACTCCACTGATCAAGAAGGTATATGGGAGTACATATCTGTATGTAATATATTAGTATATTAAAATTAAAAAACAAAAAAGTATGGGGTCTGTCTGACCCCACTTTACCTGTTAGGGGTTAAATGAGTGCATAGAGGGTTTAGGAAGAAATGTCAATGTAATAGTACTGGGAGACCTTAATGCTAGAGTGGGAAATGGTCCAATCGATGGAGTGGTTGGGAAGTGTGGAGTTCCAGGAAAGAATCGTAGTGGAGAGTTGATGGTGGAAATGTGTCTAGAAAGAGAGTTGATGATAGCAAATACAGTGTTTCGGAAGAAAGTCAAGCATAAGTACACATGGGAGAGGGTGGTGGAGGGAAGGGTGGTAGATAGAGCGCTAATGGATTATGTAGTGGTAAATAGGATTATGATAGGAAGAGTTAAGGATGTACATGTGCTAAGGGGAGAGGGTGGGGGAATATCAGATCATTTTTTGGTGGAAGGTAAGTTGAGAGTGGAGGATAGATGGAGAAGGAGGAAGGGGACAAAAGGTAGGGAGGTTCTTAGAGTGAACTCCTTGAATGAAAAGGAAAAGGAGAAGGAGTACGAAAAGAAGCTGAAGGAGGAGTGGGAGGGAGTAAAGGATAGAGCAGAGATGGGTGTGGAGGAGGAATGGGGATGGTTCAAGGAGGGAGTCTTAAAGTGTGCAAGGATGGTGTGTGGAACAAGAAGGACAGGGGGAAATAGAAGAAAGGGTAGTGAATGGTGGGATGAGGAAACAAAGAAGGTTGTAGAAGAGAAGAAGCGAGCATTCACAGATTGGTTACAAAAGAGGACAGGGGAGTCATATGAGACGTACAAAGAAAAGAAAAGAGAAGTAAAGCAAAAGGTAAAGGAGGCAAAGAGGAGAGCAGATGTGAAATGGGGTAGGAGTATGACAGAAAATTTTGAAAGTAATAAAAAGATGTTTTGGAAAGAAATTAAGAGAGGAAGAGGAGGCGAATCAAGTAGGGAAGAAAAGGTAAAAGGTACAGATGGAGAGTTGATAATGGAAGAGATGGCAGTGAGGGGAAGATGGGCAGAATATTTTAGGGAGTTGCTGAATGTGAAGGAGGATAGGGAAGGAAAGATAGCTGCAGTGGGAAATACGAAGAAAATGAGAGTGATGAGTGAGGAGAATGGAGGAGAAATAAGGAAGGATGAGGTGAAGGCAGTTGTAAAGATGATGAAAGCAGGTAAGGCACCTGGTCTGGATGGATGTCATGCAGAATGTCTGAAAAAGGGAGGTTCAGTGATGGTGGACTGGTTGGTGAGATTATTTAATGTTTGCTGGAGAGAGGGTAGAGTACCGGAGGACTGGAGTAGTGCCTGTATAGTTCCTCTTTACAAGGGAAAAGGGGACAAGTGTGAATGTAGTAATTTCAGAGGGATTAGCCTGTTGAGTGTAGTAGGGAAGGCTTATGGGAGAATCCTAATTGAGAGGATTAGGAGAGGAACAGAAGGAGTAATTGGTGAGGAACAGTGTGGATTTAGGACGGGTAGAGGTTGTGTAGATCAGATCTTTGTGGTAAGACAGATATGTGAGAAAGCTATAGGAAAGGGGAAGGATGTTTTTTGGGCTTTTATGGATCTGGAGAAGGCTTATGATAGGGTAGACAGAAAGGCACTGTGGGAGGTTATGCAGATTTATGGGATAGGAGGAAAGCTTTTGGGAGCTGTCAAGAGTTTTTATGTAAGTAGTAGAGCATGTGTTAGGATTGGAAATGGAGAGAGTGAGTGGTTTGAAGTAAAGGTGGGACTTCGTCAAGGATGCGTTATGTCGCCCTGGCTGTTCAACTTATACATGGATGGGGTGGTGCGAGAGGTGAATGCTAGGGTAGTGAGTCAGGGATTGGAGATGGTTAAAGAAAATGGAGAAAAGTGGAAGGTGAGCCAGCTGTTGTTTGCGGACGACACTGCGCTTGTGGCAGTGTCAGAGGAGGGATTGAGGAGGCTGGTGGCAGAGTTTGGGAGGGTGTGTGATGGAAAAAAGTTAAAGATAAATGTGGGTAAAAGTAGGGTGATGAGATGTACAAGGGGTGAAGGTGGCAGTGGGCTGGAACTGAGCATTGAGGGAGAGCGACTGGAGGAAGTGGATAGTTTTAGATACTTGGGTGCAAGTGTAGCAGGAAAAGGTGGAGTGAAGGTGGAGGTAGAATGTAGATTGAGAGAAGCGAGTAAATGCCTTGGTGGTTTAAAGAGTGTAATGAGAAATAGACATTTGGGAATGGATGCGAAGAGGAGACTGTATGAAGGAGTGATTGTGCCAACAGCACTGTATGGGGCAGAAACGTGGAACATAAGAGAAGAAGAGAGAAGGAGTTTGAATGTGTTTGAGATGAGGTGTCTGAGAAGTATGGTGGGGGTTACTAGGCTAGATAGAGTGAGAAATGAGGAGGTGAGGAGGAGAACAGGGGTGAAAAAGGATTTGGGAGAGAGGGTTGATGAAAGAATATTAGGATGGTTTGGACACATGGAAAGAATGAGTGAAGAAAGACTAGTAAAAGAGGTATGGAAGGCAGATGTGGAGGGAGTGAACATGAGGGGACGTCCTAGGATGAGGTGGATGGATGGGGTGAAGGGGGCTTTGGGGAAGAGGGGAATGTCTGTTGAGGAAGGAAGGGAGAGGACGGAAGACAGAGGTGAGTGGAGAATGGTTGTATATGGATGATGTTGTGACTGCATGAGGAGGAATGGGCGGGGGGGTGGGGGGGGGTAGTATGTGTGAGTAAATTTTGACGCAGCCCGAAGGGATTTCTCCCCGTCCTCTCCTTATATGCAAAGGGGGACGGAGAGGGGAGGTGCCGATTAAATGAAGCGGCCTTGCTGTGGATGTACTGTGTCTTGCGACACTGCTTCTGACCCAGGGCGGTGGGCAGGATGCAGGGATGACCCGTCATCCAGGAGGTGCTCAGATGAGAGGAAGGGTGGGAGGGGTGTGGAGTGTATTTAGGGAT
Organism: Oratosquilla oratoria; assembly: GCF_046742065.1. NCBI lineage: Eukaryota > Metazoa > Arthropoda > Malacostraca > Stomatopoda > Squillidae > Oratosquilla > Oratosquilla oratoria. The sequence continues at coordinate 305,247 of NW_027467507.1, forward strand.
GAAATGGGTGGGAGTGTTTTTATGCCTTTCCCTTTTTGGCTACCTCCCTTGGAAGGGGGAAAAAGCCTTGGTATATGTATGTAAGATCACTATAGCATTGCACCACGCATCCAGAACGCTTTCTTGACGTAAGCACTGGGGTACAACTGAGCTAATTTAATATGAGCTAATTTACCTGCGTCTTTCAACAGATCTATTGATATACCATCTTCCTTAGGTACTTTTCCTCGTTTCATAGTTTTTAGAGCAAATTCTACTTCTTCCTTTGTAATCTCTGGTACACTACTAACGTCTACACATGAACTTACTGACTGAACTACGGCCTTCGACGAGTAAAGCTCTTGGTAAAATTCCTCTACTCTTTTTACCATTTTGTCTCTACATTTAATTATTTCTCCATTTCTATCTTTCAAACATATCATTTGCTGTCTTCCTAAAGCATGTCTACGCTCGGTCACTTTAATACTTTCTATTTCATCCATGTTTCTCTTTCTTTTCTCTAATGTCTGCCTTTTGTTGATAAGCTTGTTTAGTTCTACTCTTTCTATTTCGTCTCTCCTGCTTTTAATCTGCATGTTCCTTCTTCTTTTAATGATGTCATTTGTAGCTTTGGAGTATTTGTTTTCTCTAATGTTTTTTGTACTTCCTACTTTCTCTGCTGATTCCTTAATGATATTCACTAAATTCAAATTGATATCTTCCACGCTGTCCTCTTAGAGCTTCGAATCTATTTTTAAATTCTAACTGAAATTTCTTATTATTATCCTTAACCTTTGCAAGGCTTATTTTCCTTTTTTAAAACTAGTTTATTTCTCTCGGCTGTGAAGTTGAATTTAGCTGTGCATCCTACCATTCTATGGACATTACGTATGTTGACTTTATTTATCACCGTAACATTGCTAACGCTTTTGCTCTCATCTCCTAATATGAAAATCTATTTCGTTCTTTGTTGTTCCATTTGGACTTCTCCAGGTCCATTTACGACCTACACGCTTTTGGAAGAAAGTGTTCATTATCCTCATATTGTAGTTCTCTGCAAAATTGACCAACCTCTCACCTCTCTCATTTCTTTCACCTACTCCAAAGTTCCCAACGCACGTCTCAACTCCCATCATCTTCCCTACTTTAGTATTAAAGTCTCCTATTACCAAAGTGTACTTACTTTTTTTTCGACCCATTACTTGACTTAAATCACCATAGAAGGACTCAATTTCCTCGTCTGAACTCTGTGAAGTTGGTGCATAAACCTGAACTATTTTTAGAGTGTACCTTTTACACAGCCTAATCACAATCCAAACTACCCTGTCCGATAAACTACTGAATTTGATTACGTTACCAGCAACCTCTCGGTTGATCAAGAATCCTACTCCACTAGATCTTTCTTTGTCCTTACCTCAATAGTAGAACAGGTGGTGACCATTCTATAATTGTATCATCTTTTCTTCCGCTCTTCGGACTTCGCTCAGTCCTACGATGTCCCACTTGATGTTGTCTAGCTCTTCCATTAAACTCTCCAGTGTGTGGTCTTCTGAGAGACTTCTTACATTGTAAATATAGATCTTCATTTTCTTCATGTTGTTTAATGTCCAAGACTTAGATCTGCTTGGACAGTGCTTACTCAGATTCGGTGGCACACTGCCCGTAAGGACACGAGGCAATACGGTTGGACCTTTAGGAGACGATGATCCAACAGGAACGCCCGGTTTTGTTTTGATTGTGCTATTCATATTCATGTTGGCTATGACGGGGGGTTGGCAGTAATCTCACCTCCTTGCCAACTGGTTTCTGGTGAGATATTTCTCTAGTGTCACCTTATTCATTATATTCGGTGAAGCCCTATATCTATAGGGTGCCCAATGGTCCACGCCGTCATTATGACGGTACCCCATATATCTATGATGAATTTCCCTGTTTGCCCTCAGGGACGTGTCAGTTAGCAGTGGGTCCTGCGACTGTGTGTTTGAGCTGCTCTTTGTCTGATCTTTCCTACAAAACCTGTTCGATATGGGTGAACCTGCAGAGATTTCCTCTCTATCGACATAGCTTTTGTAATCATTAAGATTCTTAAGCCTATCCACCACGTCAAGGTGTCAACTCTCGGATAGGATATGTATATATATATATATATATATATATATATATATATATACATATATATATATTATATATATATATGTATATATATATATATGTATATATTCCTATTAAATGCTAAAGCACAAGTGGTGTCAATGATTTTAAGAGAACATTTCTCTAACTCTCGTATTTCCTTTTGTCTTCATATTTCAAACTCTGAAGGAAATAGTAAAAGGCTTCAGAATGTTGATTTATTTTACCGACAGCTGTTTCAACCATTACAAATGGTCATCTTCAGGGTAAAACAATACATCAATACAAACATGGGTATATAAGGCCGAGTGAAAACGGCAGGGAGAGGTCACTCGTGAGGTAGGAATCTGTCTACCCTACCGAGACGGAAAGGGTAACCGGGACAGCTTCCCGATGTGGAGTTACGTCCCGGAAGTCTGGACACGATTCCCATGTGGGTTTTTGTCCCGTGGTGACGGTCTGTATTGTCTATTAGAGGGGAGGACATAATCTGATGAAATCTGTATATTTAAGATAGGCTTTTGTAAAGCGATGCTCACTGCCTCAGCTACAACTAAATTTCCATAATTGTTATCATGGTGGATGATTGTTGTATCCCTTATGAGATCTACTAGGGGCGGCTTTCTATCGTGGGCATCGACAAAATGTTGGTGGATGACTCCGTTGTTACGGTGAGCCTGCAGTCGTCTTCTTAAGGTCGTGAGGGTATGGCCGACGTAGCTAACATCAAGGGGCTTGCATGCCCCTTCAGAACATTTAAATTTATATACTACGCCGGTTTTAAGTTCCTTTGGACACTCGGGGACGGTGCTGCTTTTCATGACAAGGGAGGCAATCAGGTTGGGACGGCTGAAGACTTTCAGTGAGACCCTTTCGTAGAGCTCCTGAGGTGAAACACCTCTGGAGATAATCCTACGAAGGGTATCGGCTTCCTGTCTGTAAGCAGTGCCAAAATCTAATTTGTGGTAAATCATTAGGGTTTTCTCCGCATTGTCAGCAGTGGTTTTGACTCGGGTGTGAAACTCTTCCATATTCTTTCTAATGACATCTTCTATGGTGTTACAAGAGAAGCCATTATTCTTTAACACCTGTCTAACGCGTTCAAGTTCTGTATGGACAGCTTTCCACGTGCTGCAATGGGAGAAAGCCCGCCTAACATAAGCACCAACTACAGACCTCTTATAAGAGTCTGGACAATCACCCCTGGCATTTAGGCACCGCCCAACATTGGTATCCTTTGTGAAAACAGAAGTGGCGTAATGGTCCTCTTTCCTTTCGACAAGGCCATCAAGGAAGGGAAGGGTTTTGTCCTTACTCTCTTCGATGGTAAAATTGAGGACTGAATTTGCTTTGAGGGCGTCTGCTAACTTCCTGGTATCGCTGCTTTCTCTGACGGAGATGGAAATGTCATCAATATATCTGGCGTAGATCCTCGGTCTATGGTGACTATTGAAGGTCCTATTTTCGACAGCAGCCATGTACATGTTGGCAAATAGGACACCCAGGGGTGACCCCATCGCAACACCATCCACCTGACGGAAGAGTTCCCCTCTGTGGGAGAGGAAAGGTGCCTTCATCGTACATGTTTCTAGCATTTCCTTCAATAGCCTTTCGGGTATTGAAAGGGGGGTTCGGCCAGATCTGTAAACGCACATGAATCTGTTTTCCCTAAAAAAGCGTAGACTCAGAGGTGACTTGATACAGGTCTTTAAGATTTTAAAGGGAATTGACAACATCAAAAGTGACCAAATTTTCACATTGAATGAGAATCAGACAAGAAACAATGGTCTCAAACTGTCCGGAAATAGATTCAATTTGGAAGTAGGTAGAAACAACTTTGCCAACCGTGTAGTTAATGAATGGAATAAACTTCCTGCACAGGTAGTGCAATGTAGTTCAGTTCGAAGCTTTAAGAATCATTTAGATAAATACCTAAGTAAGATGCTGTAATGATTATAATTTGTTATATTATTTGTTTTTGTTTTGTTATAATTTGTCTGTCTGATTTTCATTTATTATTAGTTATATGTCAATTTATTATCATTTACTATTTACCTGTTTGTTTTATTATTCAACTATACCTATGCATTTATCTATGTATTTTATTTGATATTTACATTATTATATGGATCAAAAGGTCTCCTGTCGGCATGCTCCGCCTTTGTAATCCTTTGTAGTTTCTTGGACAGGAACGTGGGTGAAAAGGCTCTCCACGTCCAGAGAAGCAATGTCTTCGTCAGGATCAGAAGTTCTCAGGATGTCAATGAACTCAGCAGCTGACTTCAAGGAGTAACCTATATATATATTCTGTTAAAAACGACAGCAAAATAATCGTTAATTAACTTTTTCCGTGAGCTCTCAAGCTTGCGAAAAGTAGATTTCTGGTAGGGGGAAAGGGAGTAAATCAAATTTCCAAAACTCATAGGAAACAAAAGTTATAATGAACACAAAAATACAGAACACAGTAAACAAAATACAAGAAAAGAGTACAAAGAAAACAACAAAAAACAAAATACAAGTAGAACAAATTAAATTTCAAAACGTTTCGGAGATCTTTCTGCATCCTCAGTTGATGTGATTAAGATTGGAAAAGGGAGCATATTTTAAATGAAGTGAAAAGCACGGGGAGAAGTCACCGTGTTGAAACTGGGGGAGGTCACACATATGAGTACGAACACTAGGAGAGATCACAGGTTGGCTGGCGAACAGTACTCGGAGAGGTCACTTCCGGGTTCGGCGCCAGTCTCCTTCTCAGTCTTTGGGAACGACGAATGGCAGGATGTTCTTCTCTTTGGCGGGGAATGGGAAGTCTCTGTGGAGGAGACCCCGAATTCTTGGGATTGCTCATTTGGCTCCTCCGAACAGGTTTCATGCTAGGGAGGAGGGCGAAGTCACTTACTTGCCTATTAATGACAGGTTGCAGCTCCTTTATCCAGATGGCTTCCAAGATAGCCAAGCGCTGTGGATCCTCTCCTTTTGCCACAACTTCGGTGTTTTTTACCATAGTCTCCCTATCAAGGTGGCGTCGATGCTGGGTCCAGTGCTTTTCACTTCATTTAAAATATGCTCCCTTTTTACAATCTTATTGACATCAACTGAGGATGCAGAAAGATCTCCGAAACGATTTGAAATTTAATTTGTTCTGCTTGTATTTTGTTTTTTGCTGTTTTCTTTGTACTCTTTTCTTGTATTTTGTTTACTGTGTGCTGTATTTTTGTTTTCATTATAACTTTTGTTTCCTATGAGTTTTGGAAATTTGATTTACTCCCTTTCCCCCTATCAGAAATCTACTTTTCGCAAGCTTGAGAGCTCACGTAAAAAGTTAAATAACAATTATTTTGCTGTCGTTTTTAACAGAATATGCATGAGAGAATCTCCTGACACGCTTCACCAATACATATATATATATATATATATGTATATATATATATATATAATATATATACATATATATATATGTATATATATATATATTTATAAATATATACATATGTAAGAACATAAGAACATAAGAAATAAAGGAGACTGCAAAAGACCATAAGGCCTACACTAGGCAGCTCCGTATCCATCACCATCTGTCATCCCCATCCATAAAGTTGTCTAATCGTTTTTTAAAACAATTGATGGTTTCAGCGCTTACTACATGGTTACTAAGTTTATTCCATTCATCGACCACCCTATTGGTAAACTAATTCTTGCCTATTTCCTTCTTAAATCTAAATTTGTCCAGCTTATACCCATTACTGCGAGTCCTGCCCTGTTGTTTTATTATGATGACCTTGTTTGCATCACCCTTGTTATAGCCTTTGATCCACTTGAACACTTCTATTAGATCACCCCGCACTCTGCGTCTTTCCAGAGAGTGTAAGTTTAGGTGCCTAAGCCTCTCTTCGTAAGGCAAATTTCCGAGTCCTTGTATCATTTTGGTCATTCTTCTCTGGATTCTAGTGAATTTATGTCCATTCTGTAGGACGGAGACCAAAACTGTACCGCATAGTCAAGGATGGGTCTAACTATCGCTAGATAGAGTTTAATAATTACCTCTGCACTTCTATTCGTTACCGTCCTAGCAATGAATCCTAATGTGCTGTTAGCTTTATTTCTGGCGCTAATGCACTGCTTCCTGGTTTTAAGGTCCGGACTCACTAGAACTCCAAAGTCCCTCTCGCACTCAGATTTTTCTAAAAACGTGTTATCTAAGCTGTATCTATTTTCGGGGTTGTGTAGCCCTACGTTTAACACGCTACACTTAGAGATATTGAAGTTCATTTGCCATTTCACCGACCATGTTAACAGTTTATTTAGATCATCCTGCAGAATCTGGGCGTCGTCTCCTGACCTAATTAGGCGTCCTATTTTAGTGTCGTCCGCAAACTTACTAACATCACTATTTAACCCATCGTCTAAGTCGTTTATATACATAATGAACAACAAGGGACCCAAAACCGAGCTCTGGGGGACCCCGCTAGTAACATTGCCCCACCTGAAGAAATGGAGATAACTACCAGAATGGATCTCTTTTCTATAGACGGTAAAAGCAAGCTTGTCCCCGTCACGAACAATGAGAACATCTAAAAAGGGTAACTTACCTTGTTCTTCCCATTTAACATTAAACACACACACACACACACACACACACACACACACACACACACACACACACACACACACACACACACACATATATATATATATATATATATATATATATATATATATGTGTGTGGGTGTGTGTGTATGTGTATCTATCTCGCTCTCTAACTATCTATTTATCTATCTATCTATCTAATATATTGCATACGAGTATATGACACCTAATATTGAACGTATCTAGGTTGTGCATGCTGATATAGATAGGTACACGTGGTTAATTTTTTCGATCATTAATTTTGGGGCCACCAGATTTTTTTTTCTTTTTTTAATATGATGACAGTCCGTTGTTAGCTGACGGAATTCCCGCCTGAGCCCGCACCAGTGGCCCAAGCTGCAACGTGAAGAGCCTTTAAAAAAGGCGCAGCAAATAGATTCCTGTGACCGAGGCTCCAGCTGGTGGGATCTTTACCGAATTCCTGCAGCGACATTAGTTTTGTCCTGCATGAAGTTTCCAGCTGTAGCCAACGGGATTGAATCCCGAGGCGCCTTGATAGAAGAATCCAATACAGGAGGTTGCTAGACAGAGCCTCGCTGTCGGAGGTCATGCAGCAGGGTCCCTCACGGGCATTTTATTCGACGCTGACTGCACGAGGTCCCCTGAAGAAAAATGAAAGGTTACAGGAAGTTACCGTTCAAAGCGTGAAAAATTGAGTACCACCTATTCAGGGGACCTCGCGCAGTCAGCGTCGAATAAAATGCCCGTGAGGGACCCTGCTGCATGACCTTCGACAGCAAGGCTCTGTGTAGAAACCTCCTGTATTGGATTCTTCAATCAAGGAGCCTCGGGATTCAATCCCGTTGGCTACAGCTATTATATCTCCATGCAGGACAAAACTAATGTCGCTGCAGGAATTCGGGAAAGATCCCATCAGCTGGAGCCTAGGTCACAGCGATATAATTGCTGCGCCTTTTTTAAAGGCTCTTGACGTTGTAGCTTGAGCCACTGGTGTGGGCTCAGGCGGGAATCCCGCCAGCTAACAACGGACTATCTGGTGGCCCCAAAATTAGTGATCGAAAAACTTAACCACGTGTACCCATCTACATCAGCATGCACAACCTAGATACGTTCAATATTAGGTGTCATATACTCGTATGCAATTGTTGACACGGTTTTCATTAGTTTATATGTATTATATATATATATATATATATATATATATATATATATATATATATATATATGGATCTATGCATGTATATATATATACATACATATATATATATATGCATATATATACATATATATACATATATATATATATATATATATATATATATATTCTGGTTGAAATCAACTGCACTAGTTGCTTTAACAATCTTCAAGACTGTATTCTTTAATCTGGAGAATACTTTCCTATTAGCAACTGAGAGGGACTGGAAGTAGTCATTCATGACTCTCAAAAGAATATACGCAGTGTATGCCAACTGATATATTTTTGCATAGTAATAGTAATGAACAACTATTGACTCCACCGAAACTATAGTTTTTCGCCTCGTCGTGAGGCGTCTTCAGGGTGAGGACTGCTTTGTAGGATGCTCTGCTATATTGAAGGTCTTCCAACGAATAATGACCGCTGGTTGGATGGGCTGGCTTATAAGGCTCAGCCTGCCTAGCTCAGACGGAATACTGGCCTCTCATTGGCTGAGAGGTGCAGTATGGGATTTTGTCCGGGAGCCAAGGGGGTGGGATTTTGTCTGGGAGCCAAGGGGGTGGGATTTTGTCTGGAAGCCAAGGGGGTGGGATTTTGTCTGGGAGCCAAGAGGGTGGGATTTTGTCTAGGAGCCAAGAGGGTGAGATTTTGTCTGGGATTCAAGAGGGTGGGATTTTGTCTGGGAGTCAAGAGGGTGGGATCTTGTCTGGGAGCCAAGAGGGTGGGATTTTGTCCGGGAGCCAAGGGGGTGGGATTTTGTCTAGAAGCTCTGGCCTGATTTGCTGCTGCTCTGGTTACTGGTCCTAGGCGCTGATTAAATAGCTGGACATGTTTCATTTGTTCGCGGGGCTGCTGCTGTCTAAGGGCTTGTTGTTCCTGGAGGGGGTTATTCTTTACAGGGCGCGCGGAAGGGAGAATAAAATCGGCAGCTTGCTGTATGTTGATGGTAGGGCGCTGGCAAGTAATGGATACTGCTTCTGCAATCTGCAGCTTCCTGAAGGCAGAGTCCTTGTGAAGAATTTCCGTTTGGTCTAGCAGCTTCTGTAGAGGAGGCTTCATGTTGTGTGTTTCAGTGAAATGCTGGAAAATTGATCCCTGGTTTCTATGGGATTGTAGGCGACGTCGCAGTGTAGAGGAGGTCCTGCCAATGTATGTGCTGGAGCCGTCGCAGCGGCCCTCCTGACATGAAAATTTGTATACAACATTGGTGGTAGCCTCACTCGGGGCCCTGGGCGCCGTGCTATTCCTCATTATCAGGGAACTAATGAGGTTAGGTCTGCAGAATATTCTCAAGTCTATGATGGCATTTCTGTTAGTTGGGGTGACTCCTTTCTTGATGATATTCCTAAGGGCATCACACTCCTCGCGGTACCGATCATGAAAAGAATTATGGTGGTAAACGGTGATTTTCTCCTTGGGAGGGGTGGGCAACTGGGTCGAGTCTGCAAACTGGTCCAGTTTTTTCTGTATGACTTTCTCGATGAGATGGTCTGCATAGCCGTTGTTGGTGAGGAGCTGGCGGATACGGTCGAGTTCTCTGTGGATCTCGGTCCAGCTACTACAGTGGGTAAGGGCCCTCTTCACATAGGAAGATATCACGGATATCTTGTATGAAACAGGACATTCTCCCTTGGCATTGAGGCAGCGGCCCACGTTGGTGGCTTTAGTGTAAACCTTAGTCTTGAAGCCCTCTTCTTGTTTAGAGATGTCCACATCTAGGAAGGGGAGGCACCCCTCTACACTGGGTTCACAGGTGAAGGTCAGGCTGGAATTACCTTCAAGAGCAGTAATCATGTGAGGAACCTCTTCGTCGGTAGTAGTGGTGATGAAGATGTCATCGA
>NW_027467507.1:325000-329873 GCF_046742065.1 Oratosquilla oratoria
TATGCGTTGGTGTTGTTTTTGTATGGCATCCTCGCGTCGTATATTTGGTGGTGCTATGCCACTCATCATTGGCAGCCAAATGAGTGGTGTTGGTTTAAGTGCCCCTGATATTATCCGCATGGTTGCGTGGAGTTTAGTGTCAATTTTATTTGTGTGTGCACTCTGAGCCCACACTGGTGCCCCATATTCTGCTACAATGTAGCACAGGGCAAGTGCTGTGGTTTTAAGCACTGTTTGTTTTGCTCCCCAGGTGGTTCCAGCTAGTTTTCTGATCAAGCAGTTTCTTTTGTTCAGTTTGTGCGCTGTGTTTTCTATATGCTTTTTATATGTTAGAGTTCTGTCTAGGGTTATGCCAAGGTACTTGGGGGTTTTGTCGGCTGGGAGGGTTTGGTTGTTTATTCTAATATCCAGGGTTTTGTCAGTTTGTTTATTGTTTAGGTGAAACTGTTGACACAGTTTTGTTTGTGTTCATTTGCAGATACCATTTCTCAAAGTATTTTTGTATTGCTTGCAGGTCTTCTGATATTGTGTTTTCTAGCTGTTCAATCTTGTTTGATTGGTAGGCCATTGCAAAATCGTCTGCATGTCCAAACTTTCTGGAGGCTGTGGTGGGCATATCACTCATATAGATGTTGAAAAGTGTTGGAGCCAAGACTGATCCTTGTGGAACTCCATTTTTTATTTTTCTGCTCTTGCTGGTGTCGTTACCTAAGCAAACAAAAAAGGTTCTTTTTCCAGACATTTTGTTTAAAAGCTTTACGGTTTTCTTGCAGGGTATGTGTTGGGCAAGCTTTGTCATTAGTCCATCGTGCCAGACGGTATCATATGCGGCTGTCAGGTCAGTAAAAACTGCTCCTGTTTTTAGTTTAGATTCGTATCCTGTCTCTATGTATGAAGTAAGTGGGCTTGCTCTGTAGTGTTTCTTTCTGCCCTGAAACCTGCTTGTTCTGGAGGAATATGGAGATCCAATATAGGTGTAAGGCGATTTAGCATTATTCTCTCTAGTAGTTTGAACGAGCAGCATAGTAAGGATATTGGGCGGTAGCTTTTTGGGTCGTTTGCTGGGGAGGTGCCACCGCCTGTTTGGATGTACATACGTGCATGACCACGGTCTTGCTGTTCTCGGTCCACGTTTTAAGGTTGTCTAGGATGTTTTGCAGCGAGGAATAGTCAGGCTGCCTGGTGTTGATGGGGATGCCAACTGTGCAGTCATCGACGTATTTCCATCTATGTGTGTGTGTGTGTGTGTGTGTGTGTGTGTGTGTGTGTGTGTGTGTGTGTGTGTGTGTGTGTGTGTGTGTGTGTGTGTGTGTGTGTGTGTGTGTGTGTGTACGTGTGTGTTTGTGTGTATGTTTGTGAGTTTATTTGTGTGTGTGTGTTTGTGTGTATGTGTGTGTGTGTGTGTGTGTGTGTGTGTGTGTGTGTGTGTGTGTGTGTGTGTGTGTGTGTGTGTGTGTGTGTGTGTGTGTGTGTGTGTGTGTGTGTGTGTGTGTGTGTGTGTGTGTGTGTGTGTGTGTGTGTGTGTGTGTGTGTGTGTGTGTGTGTGTGTGTGTGTGTGTGTGTGTGTGTGTGTGTGTGTATGTGTGTGTGAGTGACTGTGAGTGTATGTGTGATTCACCATGGTCTTGGATCACGTGTTGAACTCATAATCGAGAGCTATTTCTTTCTCGGAAGAGAGCTCAGAGCTCATATATGACCGATCACTGGGTAATGCTGTGACTTTACACGCACACACACATACAACTCCCCGCCCACGAGAGTTGGAGTAACAACTCGCAGCACAACGATACTGAAATTATTTCAGCCCTGGGCGGGATTAGAACCAGGACCGCCGTAGTTGCGGCCGCGAACACTACCACTGCACTAACGAGTCGTGTGTGTATGTGTTTGTGTGTGTGTATTTGTGTGTATGTGTGTGTTTTTGTGTGTGTACTTCTTTGTGTATTTGTGTGTGTGTTTTGTGTGTGTTTTTGTGCGTGTGTTTGAGTGTGTATGTGTGTGTCTATGTATGTGTTTGTGTATTTCTGTATGTGTGTATGTGTGTGTGATAAATCCAAAGAGAATCCCAGACAATTCTATAGTTATATTAGAGGTAAAAAGGTTATCAGGAATCACATTGGCCCACTATTACCTGCTAACGGTCAACTTGAATATTCAAACGAAGGAATGTGTGATATTTTAAACAACTATTTTAGTTCATTTTCGTAAATGAAACATGTCAGAGTGAACTATAAACTGAAACCTGTGAAAAATCTAGGGTGAACTTTCTCATTATGGTAAATATAACAAAAGAAAAAATGAAAAGGTGTATAGAGAAACTCAAAATTAAGAAAACACCAGGGCCTGACGCCTGGCATCCAAGAATCTTAAAGGAAATGAAAAATGAGATTGCTGTTCTATTAGAAATTATTTTCAAGAAATCCATCATATCCGGAGATGTCCCAAGAGAATGGAAGCTAGCTAACGTTACTTCCATATTCAAAAAAGGTGACAAAAAGAAATCAAATAACTACAGGCCTATAAGCTTGACTTCAATCGTAGGAAAAATGATGGAAATTATCATCAGAGATGCTATCGAACATCATTTAGAAAGTAACTGTTTGATAAATGATAGCCAGTATGCATTCAGACAGAAACGTTCTTGCGTGACTAACTTACTCGAATTCTACAACACAGTCATTTCGAATTATGACAAAAGAAACAATATAGATTTAATATGTATAGAGTTCCTCAGGGCTCCGTTTTTGGGCTACTTCTATTCATAGTATATATGATATAGACCACGGACTAAAATCTATTGTCTCCAAATTTACTGATGATGCAAAATTGTGAGGAATGACAAATGATCACTTAAACCGATTAGATAATCAAGAAGATTTAGATGAATTATACCAATAGTCTGAAAAATGGCTAATGAAATTTAACACAAGAGCTTACCTTGGTGTACTATTTTCTCTGCCTCATGTCTAAGACTCTCCATAGAACTCCTTGCTTTCGGTCTTCGTTCTTTCCGCTTTTTTTTTTTTTTTTTTTTTTAAGCTTCATCTCTTAGTGTCTTCTCCCTTTCTCTTTCCTCAACACTTATTTCTCTTTTTATCCATATAGTGTTGTGATGTTCACTCTTTGCTAACTTACCTGATTTTGGCAGTAAGTCTTCTGCTACCATTTGTGATCTTAGTTTTATCTTTATGGATCGATTTCTTTCTTTAGAATATTGTCTCATCCTATATACTTCTATTTCTTTTTCTACTGCTTGATCATTGTCTTGTATTTTTTTAGAAGCGTTTTTGCCATTTCTTTTTCTGTTTTTTCTCTCAAGTACCTAACCAAACCATGTTTTTCCTTGAGTCCATATACTGCAATACACTTTTTTCTATCCACTGTCTCTGACCCAATTTGCTTTTTCTTTGATAACTTGAGTCATTGTGTCCTTTGCATTTTCCTGCATCTTTGTTATACTATTTCTTTAAAAGCTATCTCCTCGTTTTCTTAATCTTCTGTAAATTTTCTTTCCCTAAATTTTCTTCATTTCTTTCAGACATTGTCTGTATTTGGTGTTTTACTCTTTCTTTTTAAATCTCGCTATTGGTAGTATCAGTGTTTTTCATCTTTTCATCTTCACATTCAACATCAATTATTTTTTTCTTAATTCACTTAACTCGTTATCTATTTCGGAGCTCTTCTTCTTTAGTTCGCATACCTCTCTACTGACTTTAGAATAGTCTTTCCTTAAAATCACAATCTCTTTCTTTTATTCCATGAATTCTCTCTCCCACGAGTTTCTATGTAAATTCACCTCTCTTTCTATGTCTACGATTCGACTCAAATTTCTTTTTTCGTACCTACCAAAGCCAGAAAATAGGTCATCGCCGTACAATCTACCAATCCCTCTTGAGGTTTCAAAGCCTCTATTTATATTTAGTCGCCTCCTGAGGGCTCTGCGTTTATGTCGACATTGGAAACAAACTCGTCGACGTTTTCTCCTGATCCGCCTTGGTTCCCTTGCATTTTCTCACGATAGACACGTTCAACACTACAGAGATCGTTTTGGGCAACCACAAGTGCTCCCCCTCCCACTCAATACAAGCCAGGCCTCTTGCTTTCCTTTGCGCTGTTGTGAATTTTCGTCTTATTCGGCAGCCTAGGGAACCCTAGTTGACAGCTGTCAACAGCTCGGTGGTTTGCTCGTGTGTTTGTATGTGTGTATGTGTGTGTGTGTGTGTGTGTGTGTGTAGGTGTGTGCGTGTTTGTGTGTGTGTGTGTGTGTGTGCGTGCGTGTGTGTGTATGCGTATGTGAGTGTATTTGTGTGTGTGTTTGTGAATGTGTGTGTGTATGTGTGTGTGTATCTGTGCGTGTGTGCACATGGGTACCAATATGTAAACACAAACACACACACACACAAACTCTCACACACGCACACATACGTATAGAAATACATGCAAACACACACACACACACACACACACACACACACACACACACACACACACACACACACACACACACACACACACACACACACACACACACACACACACACACACACACACACACACACACACACACAAACTCTCACACACGCACACATACGTATAGAAATACATGCAAACACACACACACACACACACACACACACACACACACACACACACACACACACACACACACACACACACACACACACACACACACACACACACACACACACACACACCACACACACACACACACCCACACCACTCGGTGGCACGGTTGGAAGAGCACTAAACTGCGAAGTACGGGGGGTGCTCGCAGTACCTGGTTCGAATCCTGCCCAGGGCCGAAAGTATTTCGGTATCGCTGCGCTTCGGGTCATTACTCTGACTCTCGTGG
>NW_027467508.1:12500-17500 GCF_046742065.1 Oratosquilla oratoria
CTAGTCTAGTTAGTAGTCTCTCGTGCGGGATATTAAATCTACAACATTACTTTGTCATATTTTGATGTAAATATGTTGTGAAATTCTCTAACGTGTGTTATTTAAATGGATATACATATATATATATATATATATATATATATATATATATATATATATATATATATATATATATATATATATATACATATATAAATACATATATATATACATATATATATACATATATATATACATATATACATATATATACATACATATATATATACATATATATATACATATATATATATACATGTATATATATATATACATGTATATATATATACATATATATATATACATATATATATACATATATATATACACACATATATATACATATATATCTATATATACATATATATATACATATATATATACATATATATACATATACATATATATAAACATATACATATATATATATATATATACATATACATATTATAATGAAGGAATGTGTAATCTCTTAAACAATTATTTTAGCTCGGTATTCGTAAACGAAACACCTCAAAGTGAATTCCAAACTGAAACCTGTGAAAAGTCTGGGGTAAACTTACTCACTACGGTAAATATAACAAAAGAAACAATTAAAAGGTGTATAGACAAACTCAAAGTTAATAAAACACCAGGGCCTGACGGTTGGCATCCAAGAATCTTAAAGGAAATGAAAAATGAGATTGTTGTTCCATTAGAAATTATTTTCAAGAAATCCATCATATCCGGAGATGTCCCAACAGAATGGAAGCTAGCTAACGTTACTCCCATATTCAAAAAAGGTGACAAAAAGAAACCAAATAACTATAGGCCTATTAGTTTGACTTCGATCGTAGGAAAAATAATGGAAACTATCATCAGAGATGCTATCGAATATCATTTAGAAAGAAACCGTTTGATAAATGATAGCCAACATGGTTTCAGACGGAAACGTTCTTGCGTGACTAACTTACTCGAATTCTACAACACAGTTGTCTCGAATTATGACAAAAGAAACAATATAGATTTAATATATCTAGACTTTGCAAAAGCTTTTGATACCGTCCCACACGAAAGACTACTTACTAAATTAGCTTTGCATGGAATAAGTGGTAGCCTATTAGGTTGGACTAGTAATTGGTTGAAAGGTCGAAAACAGAGAGTTGTTTTAAATGGAAAAACTTCTGGATGGAAAAGTGTTGCAAGTGGAGTTCCTCAGGGTTCCGTTCTTGGGCCACTTCTATTCATAGTATATATAAATGATATAGACCATGGACTAAAATCTACTGTTTCCAAATTTGCTGATGATACAAAACTGTGCGGAGTGGCAAATGATCACTCAAACCAATTAGATATTCAAGAAGATTTAGATAAATTACAGCAATGGTCTGAAAAGTGGCTAATGAAATTTAACACAAGTAAATGCAAGGTAATGCACATAGGTAAAAATAACAGCAAGTACGATTACAAGTTATTTGGAAATTCGTTAACAAAAGTGGATAGTGAAAAAGATCTCGGCGTAATTATCAGTAACGACCTCAAATCATCCAAGCAGTGTATTTCAGCCTCTGAGAAAGCAAATAAGATTCTGGGATTGATTGCGCGATCTTTTGATTTCAAAAGTCCATCACTCATTAACAAGCTATATAAATCGTTAGTTCGTCCACATTTGGAATATGCTGTTTCCGTATGGTCACCGAATCTCATTAAAGACATTGACAGACTGGAAAAAGTACAACGGCGAGCCACAAAACTGATTCCAAATATCAAAAATAAATCATACGAAAATCGACTTAAGCACATGAATCTGTTTTCCCTAAAAAAGCGTAGACTCAGAGGTGACTTGATACAGGTCTTTAAGATTTTAAAGGGAATTGACAACATCAAAAGTGACCAAATTTTCACATTGAATGAGAATCAGACAAGAAACAATGGTCTCAAACTGTCCGGAAATAGATAATAATAACAGTAATAAGAACAGCATCGACTATAATAATAACAATAACAATAATAATAATAATAATGATAACAATAGTAATAAAAAATGAAATAAAAATAATATTAATAACAATGACAGTAATAATAATAATGATAAAAAGAAAATCATAATAATAATAACAATAGTAGTAATAATAATAATTATAATATGATAATAATAATAATAATAATAATAATAAAAATAATAATGATAATAATATTGAAAATGATAATGATAATAATGATAAATAATTATAAGAATAGTAATAATAGTTATAATACTATTAATAATGATAATAATATCAATAATAATTATAATAATAACAACTGTAGGCGCAAAGGAGGTAAGAAGGCCTGATGTCAACAAGAATGAAAGTGACAAGTGTATGACAATTCATGCGATTCCCCAACACATTAAATTTTCCTCTTTAAATATAATTAGTGCAAGTTATATTATTCAGCTGAGGGCTTTTCTTATTTATTTCTATCATTTTGTTTTAATAATTTTTATATATTTTCTATTAATTTTCTACTTCTTGTTTATGTTGATAAATGTATATGATTTTCTTTACTTTTCTTTCATAAATTTAATTTTTTCTACTTTATCTTTTATTTTTCTTATATTTTCATTATCTTTTCTTTGTTCCAATTTCAATTTTTTTTTACATATATATACATTTAATCATCATTATTGATGTTATAATTCTCTGTATTGGTTATACGTATTTAGTCACCTCAGTAAACGTTCTCATTAACAAAATTTTGATATATTTTTTCTTGCCATATATCTATATTAGTTATAACTATTTCTCCTGTAGTTTTTTGAATTCTGATTTTGACCATTTCTGGCACTGGGATTTTGGTGTCGATAATTGTTGTGCCCGTAGATGTGGCTTTCTTCCTCAATGTCTTGGCACGGCCTTTGTTGGTAATTGTTTTGGTGTCTGAGTTTACTTTGATTGCCCTTTTTCGGGTCGGCTTTTTGGATTGGCTGTCCGCGAAGGTTTCTAATTTCTTGAGTGTTCCTTGCGCAGGATTCAGCCATCTTCATT
Organism: Oratosquilla oratoria; assembly: GCF_046742065.1. NCBI lineage: Eukaryota > Metazoa > Arthropoda > Malacostraca > Stomatopoda > Squillidae > Oratosquilla > Oratosquilla oratoria. Next base: position 15,548 of record NW_027467508.1, read on the forward strand.
TTTGCCTTTCTTTGGAGGGTAGAGTTGCTCAGAGACTCCCTCCCGAACTCTTCTCTATGCTTACCTTTCTATATATTAATACGCTTGTAACTATCTATCGTGCGTGTCACGCGGTGACGTCACGGCAACGAAGCCTTCCAAAATTGCTGACGACTGATTGGCTGCGAGCGAAGCGAGAGTGGTGACGTCACGGCAACGAAGACGACTTATTGGCCGAGAATGGTGAGTCACGTCGCTTCAGCGCGTCCAACATACGTCACGGTGCAAAAGAATTGAAATAGTTTTATTCTGGCTAAAGACAGACGATTTTATTCACCTATTTATCACATTCTTTCGACAAATGAAATGTTAAAAAAGGCTTTTATTCAAAGCTTAACGTGTGACGCCATGTCGCGTTGCTTTCTGAGCTCCTGGCAGAACCTCACGAAAATAAGTAGATAAATAAATAAATGAATAGATAAACAGTATCCAAACGTCTATACAAGTTCAATCATAGGTTACATGAAGATAATCAAACGTCTATAAATGTTTATTGTGACATTATATAAACGATTAAAAAAATTTATCACCTTAATGATTGACCTAGCGAGAAAGAGAATTTGACGACAACGTCGGGAGACTTTCACGACTCCTTTTGGAGACTTAAGACCTTCGGGAGATTTTGAAGACTCCTTCGTAATACTTCAAAGATGAATAACCGTGGAATATCCGCGAGTCCTGTGTGACATGACATAAACGATTCAAAAACTTTTATTGCCTTTATGATTGACCTAACGAGAAAGAGAAAAAGTGAGAGAGAGACAGAGAGAGACAGACAGAGAGAGAGAGAGAGAGAGAGAGAGAGAGAGAGAGAGAGAGAGAGAGAGAGAGAGAGAGAGAGAGAGAGAGAGAGAGACGTCGGAGAATTTGACGTCGGGTGATTTTGACGACTCCTTTCGGAGCCTAAAGACTCCTTCGGGAAATTTTGAAGACTCCTTCGTAAATTCCGTGGAATTTTGCTAGTAATAGTAATAGTAATAACAATGATAATAATAATAATAATAATAACAATAATAATAATAACAATAATGATAGTAATAATAATAACAATAATAATGAAAATGAAAATAATAATGATAATGATAATAATGATAAATAGTTATAATAATAGTAATAATGATTATTATAATAATAATGATAATAATATCAATAATAATGATAATAACAACTGTAGGTGCAACGGAGGTAAGAAGGTCTGATGTCAACAGGAATAAAAGTGACAAGTGTATGACAATTCATGCGATTCCCCAACGCATTAAATTTTCTTCTTCATATATGATTAGGGCAAATTATATTATTCAGCTGAGGGCTTTTTTTTATTTATTTCTATTGTTTCTTTTAATAATTTTTAAACATTTTCTATTAATTTTCTACTTCTTGTTCATGTTGATATACATATGATTTTCTTTACTTTTATTTCATATATCTAATTTTTTTCTATTATATTTATAATTTTTCTTGTATTCTTATTATCTTTTCTTTGTTCCAATTTCAATTTTTCTATATATATATATATATATATATATATATATACATTTTATCACAATTATTCATGTTATAATTCTTTGTAATGGTTCTACGTATTTAGTCACCTCAGTAAATGTTCTCATAAACACAATTTGGATATATTATTCTTGCCATATATCCATATTGGTTATAACTATTCCTCCTGTAGTTTTTTGAATTCTGATTTTGACCATTTCGGACAATTTGATTTTGGTGTCGATAATTGTAGTGCCGGTAGATGTGGGTTTCTTCCTCAATGCCTGGGACGTAGCAGAATGTATTGTCGTAGTAATTTGTTTTTCGTCCGATATCATTTCTGGTCGCAGGTGGCCTATTGTAATCAGTTGGTCTCGTGTTTGGTACCTGCCTTTGCCTGGTATTGTAGGTTCTGTGGTACTCATTGCACCT
>NW_027467508.1:22500-35000 GCF_046742065.1 Oratosquilla oratoria
TCCCAATAGTATCAACTTATAACTTTGTCCTCAGGCGAAGAGAGCATACATCATTAACGCATTATGTGTTAATACGAGTATTTTGGTCTCTTGCCTAAGGGAATTTCAGATTGTATATATTACTGTGTATATGTTTTAATGATAAAGTTTATCTAAAATCCATGGGTATGTCATCGTCATCAAAGGGTCAAGTCAAGCAACAAACCTATGTCAGTCCACGAGCAGTCTCATTCATTTTCCAAAGTGAGGTCAATACCCTGAGTTCAGGATTAGCTCTGCAATATAACACTGCATATACAGATTCACGTTTTAGTGATATTGTGTACCTGCTTATAATGGGAGGGATTACGTTATCAGAAATGAATGTTAGAAATCCTAGTTTACTGTCTAGAATATCTAGGGGCACACGTGTAAAAACAAACAAACTTCTATGTTTATGGTAATTTCATTTTATGATATACTATTATATCAAAGGTAATTCATGATTACTAGCAAATGTTAGTTTACTGTCTAGAATTTATCGTACCGTCCATGTAAAATTAGACCAAATCTTTATTCATGTAGGAGTGAAATATTTATAATCATTGTAATCAAATATGCATTCAACTGCAGAACTGATATGAAATTGTGTATAATGTACTATGATATCTTAATATTCATTCATATACTAAAATTGCCTTGTTTGTCACATAGAAGGATAATTCTAATTTTCATCAAAACATATATCAAATATATGTTACTATAACACACATTTGATTTAGTATCATAAACCATACATTATTATAGTTTTTTATTTACATTATTATAGTTTTTTATTTACATTATTATAGTTTTTTTTATTTACATTATTATAGTTTTTTATGATTTTTTTTCGCATCCGACCTATATATGGACCAAAAGGTCTCCTGTCGGCATGCTCCGCCTTTGTAATCCTTTGTAAAGCGATACCTCTGAAGCTATGTATTACCTTTGTATACTACTTAAGCTTTCAACAAAGGATGTCACCTTTGACCTGATTTTTCTAATTGATTTTTCCAGAATGTGTAACGGCATCCAAATGACTTATTACCAATAGGAGCATTCAATCAGTTATCTCAAATTATCATGTAATGAAGAATATATATACGTAAGACATTTCTAGAACATTTTGAACAAAATTTTACTTATGATGAACTACGGAAAAGCTTACTGGAGTATCATGATGTAAATAGATCTGTATAAAGTAAATGGCCATATCGTTTATGTTAGGGCCAAAGGACTGGAACTGTCTATATTGACCATCTTTATACATAATTCGTACATACAATTACAAATGACTTGCAATACATCTTATCTCAATGATCCCATGATCACGGCATGTATTGCACCAAACCAGTCTCAAAATTCCTCTAAATGTCTCGACAGATAAGAAAGATAAGTGAAAGAGGTGTGGAAAGCAAAGGTGGAAGGAGTGAACATGAGGGAGGCGGCCAATGATGAGATGGATGGATGGGATAAAGGGGGCATTGAGAAAAAGGGGAATGTCTGCTGAGGAAGAAAAGAAGATGACAGAAGATAGGGGTGAGTGGAAAATAGTTGAGTATGGATGATGATGTAATCCATGGAAGGGAGTGGGTGGGGGATGGGGGGTGAGGGAGTGTGTGTGAATGATATTTTGACGCAGTCCGAAAGTATTTCTCCCCGTCTTCTCTTTTTCTGCATATGGGGACGGAGAGGAGGTTTAGCCGATCAAATGAAGCGGCCTTGCTGTGGATGTACTGTGTCTTGCTACATTCTTTCTAACCCAGGGCAGTGGGCGAGATACAGGGATGACCCGTCATCCAGGAGTCAAGAAATAAGAGAGGGAGGGGTGGTGGATGGGAGTGGAGTATGTGGGGGTGATATACAGTAGGTGCGAGTGAATTTATGCCTTTGATTTTGGCTACCTACCTTATAAGGGGAAAAAGCCGTTAGTATATGTATGTGTGATGATAATGATAATAATAACAGTAATAAGAACAGCAATGACTATAATATTAATAATAATAATAATAACAATAATAATAATAATAATAATGATAATAATAGTAATAATAATGGAAAAAATAACACGAATAGTAAAAAGTATTAATGACAATAATGATAATAATAATGATGATAATAATAATGTTATTGATATTAATAATAATAATAATAATAAAATCATAATATTAATATACTAATAGTAGTAGTAATAATTATTATAATGAATATGATAATGTTAATAATAATAATAATCTATATACTAATAAAATTCTGATAATCTTGTTTGTCATCATGCTTCCTTGCTTGAAACCGTCACCCAGCCAATCAGAGGAAGAGGTCTTACGTCACGACTGAAGACCAGCCAATCAGAAGAAATATGACGTCACAACTGAGGACCAGCAAATCAGAAGAAGAGATCAGAAGAGATATGACGTCACGACTGAGGACTAGCCAATCAGAACAGACATGACATCACGACATCAGCTCTGTGGGTCCTAAGGAACCCCAGCTCTGAGCGCGTAACGTCACGACTACTAATTTTCCAATTTGCCAATTTTTTAATTTCCAATTTTCCGATTACATATTTTCTGACCATTAATATTTAAATTTTTCATATTCATTATCTAAAAGTATAGCCAACTCCTGAATTAGCATCTATGATGCATAATGAGTACATTAGAATCTTACGTAGTGTTCCAAGCAACGACATGACGTCAAAATTTTCTGACCATTAATATCTAAAAATTTCATATTCAGTATTTAAAAGTATAGTCAACTCCTGAATTAGCATCTATAAGGCATTATGAGTTTATTCAAATATTACGAACTGTATGAATCATATGATGCGTAGTTTTCAAGGCAACGACGACATGACTTGACACTCTTCTCCATTTCACTTCTTATAACTAATCAAGTCACTGCCTTCGTGTAGAGCTCTAAATCATACTCAATTTGATATAGAAACTTATTTTCCGTGATTTATACTATACGGTGACGGTGACATAGTATATCTATCATAAAGCTTGTATTTAAAAACGTTGCTACTCGCTCAAGTCCCGTGGGACTCCCTGAGTGATAATGATAATGAGTGGGATTGGGAGTGTGATGACGGGACGTGACATAACATAAGGCTAATTATATTATTCAGCTGAGGGATTTTCTTATCTATTTCTATTATTTTTTCTATAATTTCTATATGTTTTCTATTAATTTTCTACTTGTTTATGTTGATATACATATGATTTTCTTTACTTTTATTTCATATATTTAATTTTTTTCTACTTTATTTCTTATTTTTCTTATATTTCTATTATCTTTTCTTTATTCCAATTTCAATTTTTCTATATATATACATTTTATCATCATTATTGATGTTATAATTCTTTGTATTGGTTCTACGTATTTAGTCACCTCAGTAAATGTTCTCATAAACAAAATTTGGATATATTTTTCTTGCCATATATCCATATTGGTTATAACTATTCCTCCTGTAGTTTTTTGAATTCTGATTTTGACCATTTCTGGCACTTGGATTTTGGTGTCCATAATTGTAGTGCCGGTAGATGTGGCTTTCTTCCTCAATGCCTTGGACGTAGCAGAATGTATTGTCGTAGTAATTTGCTTTTCGTCCAATATCATTTCTGGTCGCAGGTGGCCTATTGTAATCAGTTGGTCTCGTGTTTGGTGCCTGCCTTTGCCTGGTATTGTAGGTTCTGTGGTACCCATTGTAACTGTTGTCTTGGCACGGCCTTTGTTGGTAATTGTTTTGGTGTCTGTGTTTACGTTGATTGCCCTGTTTCTGGTCGGCTTTTTGGATTGGCTGTCCGCGAAGGTTTCTGCTTTCTTGAGTGTTTCTTGCGCAGGATTCAGCCATCTTCCTTTTTGCCTTTCTTTGGAGGGCAGAGTTGCTCAGAGACTCATTCCCGAACTCTTCTTGCTTAACTTGTGATAAGTACGCTTTGTATTTACGAGTTCTTCTTTCTCTGTGGTTGAGAGTTTTGGTTTCTGACTCTTGATGACAAGTTTCCTCTTCTGGTTGACTTTCGATCGAAACCTTGTCATTTTGAGGTGAAGAAAGCGTTGACACATTTTTTTCTTCTATTGGTGTGTCTTTCTCTCGGCCCTCAGAAGCTTCAGAATGTTGTTTAACATGTTCTTGGGAAACACTGGAGTTATTTTCAACGTCCATTCTCTCTTCTTGTTTCAAGAGTGAAGAAACCGTAGACACATTTTTATCTTCTATTGATGGGTCTTTCTCATGACAATCAGAAGCTTCAGAATGTTGTTTAACATAATCTTCGGAAACACTGGAGTTATATTCAACGTCCACTGTCTCTTCTTCTTTGTTATCATCGATCTTAACCAACAAAGGTAAACTACAGACAGACTCTTCTTTGCACTCATCAGAAAGAGTAACATCTACCGGTATTAAAGGCTCCTGGGTATTGTCTTGAAAGCCTTCTACGAATATCTTCTCTTTATCAGTATTTGACACCTTTTCGTCTTCTTGAAGAATCTTCTCTTCTTCGAGATGTATCTGCTTCTCTTTAGGTTTCTCGTTGGGTTTATAGTCTACCTTATTCTCATGTGGGCTGTCGATGAAACAAAGCCTTTCAAAATGTAAGAGTTCCAACTGCTTTTCGCCAGCTTCTTTTGAGGCTTTAATTCCGCAGCAGTTTAGTTTTTGGAAAGCCTCACGACACCACTGGGAAACTTTCTGGAGGGCTTTGCCAAAGCCCCGGACGATGATGTTCGAGCAGCCGGTCATTTCTAATGCGCTTGAAGATCCTGTGGACGATCTTCTTTTGTCTTTTCATTTGGCTGTCGTCGTCAATCTGATGAACAGGTGAAATCAGTTTACGACATATGATTTCATGGAAGCTTTGCATACTTTTAAGTTAATGTACAACTCACTGTGGTGATTCTATTTCATTCAAGATCATCAATTTCTGGAAAATGGAGAGCATATTGGCTTTGACGGATCACATTATCCCAATCCCAAAGAATTAAGTTAATTGTAATAGAGGACATAACTACTTATATTAGTGTACACATACTATAACATACATACAAATGATGTTTATATCACTCATGCACACATGTAGATCTTGTATCAAAGCAGGCACAAATTCTACAGCTATTGCGGATTCGCCAGATTTGAGTCAAAATATTTACTTCTGACTTCATAAGGTCCATGGTATTAAGGAAAAGTCCTCTTCGAAATTCATAAGCGCATTATTTTTATTTTTTTTATTTATTTTTTTTTTCTAAAGGAGAGGAAGATGTTACGCAGCCAAGGGGAAATATGACGCCCACCTGAAGGGGCCCTCTAGGGACCGAGGCCCACTGACATATTCGTTTTCAAAAAGTGAAAGAAATTTCCAATACCAGAATGTACTAGTATTTTTTGTCCTGGATATCACTTGTGATTTTATTAATTGCCATGGCATTCTTAGATGTAAAGGCTGTATTATCATTATTATTATTATTATTATTATTATTATTATCATATTATCATTATCAATGTTAACATCCTATAGCTATTGTAAGTTATCATCAAATAATAATGATAATAAAGATAATAACATTAATAATAACAATAATAATAATAGTGTTAATATCAAAATAATAACAATGAAAATAATAATGATAATAATATTAACAATAATAACAATAAATACAACCATAACAACAACAATAACAATGATAATGATGATGATGATAATAATATTAATAATAATATTAATAATAGAATAATATTGATAATAATAATATTAATAATAATAATAATAAATATGATAATTACAATAATAATAGTAATAATCATAATGATAATGGTAATAATAACAGTAATAATAATAATAATAATAATAATAATAATAATAATAATAATAGTAATCAATATAATAATAATAATGTTATTGATGATAATGATGATGATGATAATAATAATAATAACAATAATAATAATAATAATAACAATAATAATAATATCAATAATATTATTAATAAAGATATTAATAATAATAATAATGATAATAATAACAGAAATAATAATACATACTCGTACATACATACATATACCAAAATCTTTTTCTCCTTTACAAGGGAGGTAGGCAAATAACAAAGTCATAAAGCCACTCCCATTCATTCCCCACATACTCCACTCCCATCCAGCCCCTTCCCTCACTCTTATCTTGGCTCCTTCTGGATGATGGGTCATCCCTGCATCTCGCCCACTGCCCTGGGTCAAAAGCAATGTCGCAAGAAACAGCACATCCACGGCAAGGCCGCTTCATTAATTAAGCCATCGAACATACCCGTCTCTGTCCCCCCATGCAGAAATAGAGAAGACGCAAAGAAATCAATTCGGGCTGCGTCAATTTACTTTTCAACACTCCCTCAATCCCCTTCCCCACCCACACCCCCTCATGTATCATAGCATCATCCATACACAACCATTCTCCATTCACCCCTACTCTTTTGTCTTCTCCCGTCCTTCCTCAACATACATTACCCCTCATTCTCAATTCCGTTTTACCCCATCCATCCATCTAATCCTTGGTCACCCCTCGTGTTCACTCCTACCTCTGCCTTTCACACCTTTTTTACTAATCTTTCTTCGCTCACTCTTTCCATGTGTCCAAACCATCCCTTAACTTTTTCATTAACCCCATCTCCCAACTCTCTATTCACACCGGTTTTCCACCTCAACTTCTCGTTTCTCATTCTATCCTAGTAACCCCTATCACACTTGTCAGAGTAATAATGACACGTAATAATAATAGTAATAATAATTATAATATAATAATAATAATAATATTAATAATAATGACAATAATGATGACAATTATAATACTAGTATTAATATTTATAATAGCAGGAAATAATGATAATAATGATAGCTATTAGAAATAATAATAATAATAATAATAATAATAATAGTAGCAGTAGTAATAATAATAATACATACATATACCAAGGCTTTTTCCCCCTTACAAGGGGGGTAGCCAAAAAGGAAAATCATAAAATCATTCCCACCCATTCCATCCTTGAATACACTCCACATCCCTCCACCGTCCCTCCTATCTTAGCACCTTCTGGATGACGGGTCATCCCTGCACCTTGTCCACTGCCCTGGGTCACAAGCAGTGTCGCAAGACACAGCACATCCACAGCAAGGCCGCTTCATTAAACTGGTGACCCCCCCTCTCCGTCCCCCCATGCATAAAAGGAGAAGACGGGGAGAAATCACTTCGGGCTGCGTCAAATTTTGCTCACACATACTACCTCACCCCCATCCCTCCACCTATTCCACCTCCTGCATCACAACATCGTCCATATACAACCATTCTCCATTCACCCCTATCTTCTGTCCTCTCTCGTCCTTCCTCAACAAACATTCCCCTCTTACCCAAAGCCCCCTTCACCCCATCCATCCACCTCATCCTAGGACGTCCCCTCATGTTCACTCCCTCCACATCTGCCTTCCATACCTCTTTTACTAGTCTTTCTTCACTCATTCTTTCCATGTGTCCAAACCATTCTAATACTCTTTCATCAACCCTATCTACCAACTCTCTTTTCACCCCCGTTCTTCTCCTCACCTCCTCATTTCTCACCCTATCTAGCCTAGTAGCCCCCATCATACTTCTCAGACACCTCATCTCAAACACAAACTCCTTCTCTCTTCTTCTCTTATGTTCCATGTTTCTGCCCCACACAGTGCTGTTGGCACAATCACTTCTTCATACAGTCTCCTCTTAGCATCCATTCCCAAATGTCTATTCCTCATTACACTCTTCAATCCACCAAGGCATTTACTCGCTTCTCTCAATCTACATTCTACCTCCACCTTTTCCTGCCATATTTGCACCCAAGTATCTAAAACTATCCACTTCCTCCAGTCGCTCTCCCTTAATGCTCACTTCCAGTCTACTGCCACTTTCACCCCTTGTACATCTCATCATCTTACTTTTACCCACATTTATCTTTCGCTTTCTTCTATCACATACTCTCCCAAACTCTGTCACCAACTTCCTCAGTCCCTCCTCCGATCCTGCCACAAGCGCAGTGTCGTCAGCAAACAACACCTGGCTCACCTCCCACTTTTCTCCATTTTCTTTAACCATCTCCAATCCCTGACCCACTACCCTTGCATTTACCACTCGCAGTACCCCATCCATGTATAAGTTGAACAGCCATGGCGACATAACGCATCCTTCACGAAGTCCCACCCTTACCTCGAACTACTCACACTCTCCATTTCTAATTCTGACAAAAGCTCTACTACTCTCATAAAAACTCTTGACAGCTCCGAGAAGCTTTCCTCCTATCCCATATATCTGCATAACCTCCCACAGTGCCTTTCTGTCTACCCTAACGTAAGATTTTTCCAGATCTATAAAACCCCAAAAAACATCCTTCCTCTTTCCTATAGCTTTCTCACATATTTATCTTACCAGAAATAGTAATAATAATAATAATAATAATAATAATAATAAGGATAATAATAATAATAATAACAATAATAATAGAAGTAGTAGTAGTAGTAGTAATAATAATAATAATAATAATGATAACAATAATAATAACATTAATAATTATAATAATAATAACATGTAACATGGAACATAAGAGAGAAAGAGAGGAATACTTTAAATGTGTTTCAGATGAAATCCCTGAGAAATATGGTAGGGATGAGAAAAGAGGAGGTGAGGAGGAGAGGTGTAGAAGAAAGGAGTTGGGAGATAGGGCTGATGAAAGAGTATTGGTATGGTCTGGACACATGGAAAGAATGAGTGAAGAAAGATAAGTAAAAGAGGTGTGGAAAGCAAAGATGGAAGGAGTGAAGATGAGGGAGGCGAACCATGATGAGATGGATGGATGGGATAAAGGGGGCATTGGGAAAGAGGGGAATGTCTGTTGAGGAAGGAAGGAAAATGACAAGATGGGGGTGAGTGGAAAATAGTTGTGTATGGATGAAGCTGTAATGCATGGAAGGGAGTGGGTGGAGGATTGGGAGTGAGGGAGTGTGTGTAAATATTTTGACGCAGTCCGAAGGTATTTCTCCCCGACTTCTCTTTTTCTGCATATGGGGACGGAGAGGAGGTTTAGCTGATCAAATGAAACGGCTTTGCTGTGGGTGTACTGTGCCTTGCTACATTCTTTCTGACTAAGGGCAGTGGGCGAGATGCAGTGATGACCCGTCATCCAAGAGTCAAGAAAAAAGTGAGGGAGGGGTGGTGGATGGGAGTGGAGCATGTGGGGATGATATGGGTGGCAGTGAATTTAAGCCTTTGATTTTGGCTACCTCCCTAGTAAGGGGAAAAAGCCGTTAGTATATGTATGATGATAATGATAATAATAACAGTAATACGAACAGCAACGACTATAATATTGATAATAATAATAATAATAATAATGATAATAATAATAGTAATAATAATAATGATAACAATAACAATGATAATGATAATGATAATAATAATAATAATAACGATGATGGTAATAATAATGATAAAAATAATAATAATAGTAATAATGATAATAATAATAATGTTAATATTAATAATAATAAAAAGAAAATCATAATATTAATAGTAATAATAGTAGTAGTAATAATTATCATAATGAATATGATAATGTTAATAATAATAATAACCTATATACTTATAAAATTCTGATAATCTTGTTTGTCATCATGCTTGCTTGCTTGAAACTGTCACCCAGCCAATCAGAAGAAGAGATATTACGTCACGACTGAAGACCAGCCAATCAGAAGAGATATGACGTTACAACTGAGGACCAGCAAATCAGAAGAGATCAGAAGAGATATGACGTCACGACTGAGGACTAGCCAATCAGAACAGACATGACATCATGACATCAGCTCTGTGGGTCCTAAGGAACCCAAGCTCTAAGCGCTTGACGTCACGACAACTAATTCTCCAATTTGCCAATTTTTTCATTTCCAATTTTCCGATTACATATTTTCTGACCATTGATATTCAAAAATTTTATATTCATTATCTAAAAGTATAGCCAACTCCTGAATTAGCATCTATGAGACATAATGAGTATATTAGAATATTCCAAGCAACGACGACATGACGTCACAATCTTCTGCATTACATATTTTCTGACCATTAATATCTAAAATTTTCATATTCAGTATTTAAAAGTATAGTCAACTCCTGAATTAGCATCTATGAGGTATTATGAGTTTAGTAAAATATTACGAACCGTATGAATCATATGATGCGTAGTTTTCAAGGCAACGACGACATGACTTGACAATCTTCTGCATTTCACTTCTTATAACTAATCAAGTCACTGCCTTCGTCTACAGCTCTAAATTATACTCAATTTGATACAGAAACTTATTTTCCGTGATTTATACTATACGGTGACAGTGACATAGTATATCTATTATAAAGTTTGTATTTAAAAACGTTGCTACTCGCTCAAGTCCTATGGGACTCCCTGAATGATAATGATAATGAGTGGGAGTGGGATTAGGATTGGGAGTGGGAGTGGGAGTGGGATGACGGGACGTGACATAACATAAGCATAATTAAGGAGGCTCTCCTTATGTAATTTCTTGAGAACGCCATTATCCACTTTACTTTCCTTCGAGAGAGCACGAGGACCACACACAACTAGTAAGTCTTAAGCTAATAGTAACCTGCTTTAAAAAGAGGAGCCATTTAAGATTCTATTTGACCCAACGGGTCACGGGTGGTCTAGTAATAAAAATAGAAATAATAATAACAATAGTAATAAATAATAATTTCAATAATAATGATAATAATAACTGTAGGTGCAACGGAGGTAGGAGGGCCTGATGTCAACAGGAATGAAAGTGACAAGTGTATGACAATTCATGCGATTCCCCAACGCAATCAATTTTCTTCTTCATATATGATAAAGGCAAATTATATTATTCAGCTGAGGGCTTTTTTCATTTATTTCTATTATTTTTTCTATAATTTCTATATATTTTCTATTAATTTTCTACTTGTTTATGTTGATATACATATGATTTTCTTTACTTTTCTTTCATATATCTAATTTTTTCTACTTTATCTTTTATTTTTCTTATATTTTTATTATCTTTTCTCTGTTCCAATTTTAATTTTTCTATATATATACATTTTAATCATCATTATTGATATAATTCTTTGTATTGGTTCTACGTATTTAGTCACCTCAGTAAATGTTCTCATAAACACAATTTGGATATATTTTTCTTGCCATATATCCATATTGGTTATAACTATTTCTCCTGAAGTTTATTGAATTCTGATTTTGACCATTTCTGGCACTTGGATTTTGGTGTCGATAATTGTAGTGCAGGTAGATGTGGCTTTCTTCCTCAATGCCTGGGACGTAGCAGAATGTATTGTCGTAGTAATTTGTTTTTCGTCCAATATCATTTCTGGTCGCAGGTGGCCTATTGTAATCAGTTGGTCTCGTGTTTGGTACCTGCCTTTCCCTGGTATTGTAGGTTGTGTGGTACCCATTGCAACTGTTGTCTTGGCACGGCCTTTTTTGGTAATTCTTTTGGTGTCTGTGTTTACGTTGATTGCCCTTTTTCTGGTCGGCTTTTTGGATTGGATGTCCGCGAATGTTCCAGCTTTCTTGAGTGTTTCTTGCGCAGGATTCAGCCATCTTCCTTTTCGCCTATCTTTGGAGGGCAGAGTTGCTCAGAGACTCACTCCCGAACTCTTCTTGCTTAACTTGTGATAAGTACGCTTTGTATTTACGAGTTCTTCTTTCTCTGTGGGTGAGAGTTTTGGTTTCTAACTCTTGATGAAAAGTTTCCTCTTCTGGTTGACTTTCGATCGAAACCTTGTCATTTTGAGGTGAAGAAAGCGTAGACACATTTTTATCTTCTATTGATGGGTCTTTCTCTCGACCCTCAGAAGCTTCAGAATGTTGTTTAACATGTTCTTCGGAAACACTGGAGTTATTTTCAACGTCCATTGTCTCTTCTTGTTTGAAGAGTGAAGAAACCGTAGACACATTTTTATCTTCTATTGATGGGTCTTTCTCATGACCCTCAGAAGCTTCAGAATGTTGTTTAACAAATTCTTCGGAAACACTGGAATTATATTCAACGTCCACTGTTTCTTCTTCTTTGTTATCATCGATCTTAACCAACAAAGGTAAACTACAGACAGCTTCTTCTTTGCACTCATCAGAGAGAATAACATCTACCGCTATTAAAAGCTCCTGGGTATTGTCTTGTAAGCCTTCTACAAGTATCACCTCTTTGTCAGTATTTGACACCTTTTCTTCTTCTTGCAGAATCTTCTCTTCCTCGAGATGTTTCTGCTTCTCTTTGGGTTTCTGGTTGGGTCTATAGTTTCCCTTATTCTCCTGAGGGCTGTCGATGGTACAAGACTCTTCAAAATCTAAGAGTTCCAACTTGTCTTTGCCAGTCTCTCTTGAGGCTTTAATTCTACAGCAGTTTAAATTTCTGAAAGCCTCAC
>NW_027467508.1:37500-47500 GCF_046742065.1 Oratosquilla oratoria
AAAAATAATAACTGATAACAGTAATAATAACATTAATAATTATAATGATAACATATAACATGGAACATAAGAGAGAAAGAGAGGAATAGTTTAAATGTATTTCAGATGAAATGCCTGAGAAATATGGTAGGGGTGAGAAAGGAGGAGGTGAGGAGGAGAGGTGTGGTGGAAAGGAGTTGGGAGATAGGGCTGATGAAAGAGTATTGGAATGGTCTGGACACATGGAAAGAATGAGTGAAGAAAGATAAGTAAAAGAGGTGTGGAAAACAAAGGTGGAAGGAGTGAACGTGAGGGAGGCGACCAATGATGAGATGGATGGATGGGATAAAGGGGGCATTGGGAAAGAGGGGAATGTCTGTTGAGGAAGAAAGGAAGATGACAGAAGATATGGGTGAATGGAAAATAGTTGTATATGGTTGATACTGTAATGCATGGAAGGGAGTGGGTGGGGGATGGGGGGTGAGGGAATGTGTATGAATGATATTTTGACGCAGTCCGAAGGTATTTCTCCCCGTCTTCTCTTTTTCTGCATAAAGGGGCGGAGAGGGGGTTTAGCCGATCAAATGAAGCGGCCTTGCTGTGGATATACTGTGCCTTGCTACATTCATTCTGACACAGGGCAGTGGGCGAGATGCAGGGATGACCCATCATCCAGGAGTCAAGAAAAAAGAGGGGGAGGGGTGGTGAAGGGGAGTGGAGTATGTGGGGATGAAATGGGTGGGAGTGGATTTATGACTTTGATTTTGGCTACCTCCCTTGAAAGGGGAAAAAGCCGTTAGTATACGTATGCATAATGATAATGATAATAATAACAGTAATAACAACAGCAACGACTATAATAATAACAATAACAATAATAATAATAATAATAATGATAACAATAGTAATAAAAATAGTAATAAAAATAATAATAATAACAACGATAGTAATAATAATAATGATAAAAAGGAAATCATAATAATAATAATAGTAGTAGTAATAATAATAATTATAATGCATATGATAATAATAATAATAATAAAAATAATAATAATGATAATATTGAAAATAATAATGATAATGATAAATAATTATAAGAATAGTAATAATAGTTATAATAATAATAATAATGATAAAAATATCAATAATACATACATACATACATATACCAAGGCTTTTTCCCCCTTACAAGGGGGGTAGCCAAAAAGAAAATATCAATAATAATTATAATAATAACATCTGTAGGCGCAACGGAGGTAAGGCGGCCTGATGTCAACAGGAATGAAAGTGACAAGTATATGACAATTCATGCGATTCCCCAACGCATTAAATTTTCCTCTTTGAATATAATTAGTGCAAGTTATATTATTCAGCTGAGGGCTTTTCTTATTTATTTCTATAATTTTTTAAAATAATTTTTATGTATTTTCTATTAATTTTCTACTTCTTGTTTATGTTGATATATGTATATGATTTTCTTTACTTTTCTTTCATAAATTTAATGTTTTCTACTATATTTTTTATTTTTCTTATATTTTCATTATCTTTTCTTTGTTCCAATTTAAATTTTTTCCATATATATACATTTTATCATCATTATTGATGTTATAATTCTTTGTATTTGTTATACGTATTTAGTCACCTCAGTAAATGTTCTCATTAACAAAATTTTGATATTTTTTTCTTGCCATATATCTATATTGGTTATGACTATTTCTCCTGTAGTTTATTGAATTCTGATTTTGACCATTTTTGGCACTTTGATTTTGGTGTCGATAATTGTTGTGCCCGTAGATGTGGCTTTCTTCCTCAATGTCTTGGCACGGCATTGGTTGGTAATTGTTTTGGTGTCTGAGTTTACCTTGATTGCCCTTTTTCTGGTCTGCTCTTTGGATTGGCTGTCCGCGAAGGTTTCTGCTTTCTAGAGTGTTCCTTGCGCAGGATTCAGCCATCTTAATTTTTGCCTTTCTTTGGAGGGTAGAGTTGCTCAGAGACTCCCTCCTTTATGCTTACCTTTCTATATATTAATACGCTTGTAACTATCTATCGTGTATGTCATGCGGTGACGTCACGGCAACGAAGCCTTCCAAAATTGCTGACGACTGATTGGCTGCGAGCGAAGCGAGAGTGGTGACGTCACGGCAACGGAGACGACTTATTGGCCGAGAGTGGTGAGTCACGTCGCTTCAGCGCGTCCAACATGAGGTCACGGTGCAAAGGAATCGAAGTAGTTTTATTCTGGCTAAAGACAGACGATTTTATTCACCTATTTATCACATTCTTTCGACAAATGAAATGTTAAAAAAGGCATTTATTTAAAGCTTAACGTGTGACGCCATGTCGCGTTGCTTTCTGAGCTCCTGGCAGAACCTCACGAAAATAAGTAGATAAATAAATAAATGAATAGATAAACAGTATTCAAACGTCTATACAAGTTCAATCATAGGTTACATGAAGATAATCAAACGTCTATAAATGTTTATTGTGACATGACATAAACGGTTAAATTTTTTTTTATCACCTTTATGATTGACCTAGCGAGAAAGAGAAACACATAGAGACAGAAAGAGAGAGAGAGAGACAACGGGAGAATTTGACGACAACGTCGGGAGACTTTGACGACTCCTTTTCGAGACTGAAGACTCCTTCGGGAGATTTTGAAGACTCCTTCGTAATACTTCAAAGTTGAATAACCGTGGAATTTCCGCGGGTCCTATGTGACATGACATAAACGATTCAAAAACTTTTATTGCCCTTATGATTGACCTAACAAGAAGGAGAGAGAAAGAGAGAGAGAGAGAGAGAGAGAGAGAGAGAGAGAGAGAGAGATAGAGAGAGAGAGAGAGAGAGACACGACGGAGAATTTGAAGTCGGGAGACTTTGAAGACTCATTTTGGAGACTAAAGACTCCTTCGGGAGATTTTGAAGACTCCTTCGTAAATTCCGTTGAATTTCCACGGGTCGTGCTAGTAATAGTAATAATAATGATAATAATAATAATAATAATAATAATAACAATAATAATAATAACAATAATGATAACAATAATAATAATAATAATAATAATAATAATAATAATAATAATAATAATAATAATAACAATAATAATAACAATAATAATAATGAAAATAAAAATAATAATGATAATAATGATAACTAGTTATAATAATAGTAATAATGATTATAATAATAATAATGATCATAATATCAATAATAATGATAATAATAACAACTGTAGTTGCAACGGAGGTAAAAAGGCCTAATGTCAACAGGAATAAAAGTGACAAGTATCTGACAATTCATGCGATTCCCCAACGCATTAAATTTTCTTAATCATATATGATTAGGGCAAGTTATATTATTCAGCTGAGGGCTTTTTGTTATCTATTTCTATTATTTCTTTTAATAATCTTTATATATTTTCTATTAATTTTCTACTTCTTGTTCATGTTGATATACATATGATTTTCTTTACTTTTATTTCATACATCTAATTTTTTTCTACTATATTTTTAATTTTTCTTGTATTCTTATTATCTTTTCTTTGTTCCAATTTCAAGTTTTCTATATATATATACATTTTATCATAATTATTGATGTTATAATTCTTTGTAATGGTTCTACGTATTTAGTCACCTCAGTAAATGTTCTCATGAACAAAATTTGGATATATTTCTCTTGCCATATATCCATATTGGTTATAACTATTCCTCCTGTAGTTTTTTGAATTCTGATATTGACCATTTCGGGCAATTTGATTTTGGTGTCGATAATTGTACTGCCAGTAGATGTGCTCTTCCTCAATGCCTGGGACGTAACAGAATGTATTGTCGTAGTAATTTGTTTCTCGTCCAATATCATTTCTGGTCGCAGGTGGCCTATTGTACTCAGGTGGTCTCGTGTTTGGTACCTGCCTTTGCCTAGTATTGCAGGTTCTGTGGTACTCATTGCACCTGTTGTTATGGTACGGCCTTTGTTGGTAATCATTCTGGTGTCTGAGTTTACTTTGATTGCCCTTTTTCTGGTCGGCTTTTTGGATTGGCTGTCCGCGAAGGTTTCTGCTTTCTTGAGTGTTCCTTGCGCAGGATTCAGCCATCTTTCTTTTCGCCTTTCTTTGGAGGGCAGAGTTGCTTAAAGGCTCACTAACGAACTCTTCTTGCTTAACTTGTGATAAATAAGCTTTGTATTTTCGAGTTCGTCTTTCTCTGTGAGTGAGAGTTTTGGTTTCTGACTCTTGTTGACAAGTTTCCTCTTCTAGTTGACTTTCGATCGATACCTTGTCATTTTGAGGTGAAGAAAGCGTAGCCACATTTTTTTCTTGTATTGATGGGTCTTTCTCTCGACCCCCAGAAGCCTCAGAATGGTGTTTAACGCATTCTTCGGAAACATTGGAGTTATCTTCAACGTCCATTGTCTCTTCTTCTTTGTTATCATCGATCTTAACCAATAAAGGTAAACTCAAGAAAGACTCTTCTTTGCACTCATCAGAAGGAATAACATCTACCGGTATTAAAAGCTCCTGGGTATTGTCTTGAAAGCCTTCTACGAGTGTCTGCTCTTTATCTGTATTTGACTCCTTTTCTTCTTCTTGCAGAATCTTCTCTTCCTCGAGATCTTTCTGCTTCTCTTTGGGTTTCTGGTTGGGTCTATAGTCTCCCTTATTCTCCTGAGGGCTGTCGATGGTATAAGACTCTTCAACATCTAAGAGTTTCAACTGATCTTTGCCAGTCTCGGTTGAGGCTTTAATCCTACAGCAGTTTAAATTTCGGGAAGCCTCACGACACCATTTGGAAATGTTCTAGAGGGCTTTGCCAAATCCCTGGATGATGATGTTGGAGAAGCCGGCCATTTGTAATACGCTTGAAGATCCGGTGGACGATCTTCTTTTGTCTTTTCATTTGGTTGTCGTCGTCAATCTGATGAACAGGTGAAATCAGTTTACAACATATGATTTCATGGAAGCTTTGCATACTTTTAAGTTAATGTACAACTCACTGTGGTGATTTTATTTCATTCAAGATCATAAATTTCTGGAAAAGGGAGAGTATATTGGTTTTGACGGATCACATTATCCCAATCCTAAAGAATTAGGTTAATTACAATAAAGGATATGCCTACTTATGTTAGTGTACACATACTATAACATACATACAAATGATGTTTATATCCCTCATGCACACATGTAGATCTTGTATCAAAGCAGGCACAAATTCTACAGCTATTGCGGATTCGCCTGATTTGAGTCAAAATATTTACTTCTGACTTCATAAGGTCCATTGTATTAAGGAAAAGTCCTCTTCAAAATTCATAAGCGCATGATTTATTTATTTATTTATTTATTTATTATTTTTTTACAGGAGAGAAAGATGTTACGCAGCCAAGGGGAAATATGACGCCCACCAGAAGGGGCCCTCTAGGGACCGAGACCCACTGACATATCCGTTTCGAAGCAGTGGAAGTCATTTCCAATATCAGAACGTACTAGTATTTTTTGTCCTGGATATCGCTTGTGATTTTATTAATTGCCATGGCATTCTTAGATGTAAAGGCTGTATTATTTTTATCATCATCATTATTATCATATTACCATTATCAATGTTAACATCCTATGGCTATTGTAAGCTATTATATAATAAATAAATATAATAATAATATTAATAATAACAATAACAATAATAATGTTAATATCAAAATGATAACAATGATAATGATGATAATAGTAGTAATAATAATGATAATAATCATAATTATGATAATAATAGTATTAACAACAATAATAATAAATACAACAACCATAACAACAACAACAACAATAATAATAATAATAATATTAATAATAATAAAAATGATAAGAATAGGAATAATTATTATAATAACAACGTTAATGATGATGATAATAATAATATTGATAATAATATTAATAATAAAAATAATATCAATAATAATAATATCAATAATAATAATAATAATAATGATAATGATAATTACAATAATAATAATAATAATCATAATAACAAGGGTAATAATAATAATAATGATATTAATAATAATAATAATAATGATAATATTAATAATATGGGCGGGGGGGTTGGGGGGTGAGGTAGTATGTGTGAGCAAAATTTGACGCAGCCCGAAGGGATTTCTCCCCGTCTTCTCCTTTTATGCATGGGGGGACGGACAGGGGGGGTCGCCGATTTAATGAAGCGGCCTTGCTGTGGATGTGCTGTGTCTTGCGGCACTGCTTCTGACCCAAGGCAGTGGATAAGGTGCAGGGATGACCCGTCATCCAGGAGGTGCTAAGATAAGAGGGAGGGTGGAGGGGTGTGGAGTGTATTCAGGAATGGAATGGGTGGGAATGATTTTATGTCTTTTCCTTTTTGGCTACCCCCCTTGTAAGGGGAAAAAAGCCTTGGTATATGTATGTATGATAATAAATGAAACAACAACCACAACAATAACAATAATAATAAATAATAATAAGAATAACAATAATAAGAATCATTATTATAATAATAATAACGTTCTGGATGATGATGATGATGATGATGATGATGATGATGATGATGATGATGATGATGATGATGATGATGATGATGATGATGATGATGATGATGATGATGATGATGATGATAAAAATAGTAATAATAATAATAACAATAATAATAATAATAACAATAACAATAATATTAATAACATTATTAATAATGATATTAATAAAAATAATAATAATAATGATAATAATAACAGAAAGTCATAAAACCACTCCCATTCATTCCCCACATACTCCACTCCCATCCAGCCCCTTCCCTCACTCTTATCTTGGCTCCTTCTGGATGATGGTTCATCCCTGCATCTCACCCACTGCCCTGGGTACAAAGCAATGTCGCAAGAAACAGCACATCCACGGCAAGGCCGCTTCATTAATTAAGCCATCGAACCTACCCGTCTCTGTCCCCTCATGCAGAAATAGAGAAGACGCAAAGAAATCAATTCGGGCTGCGTCAATTTACTTTTCAACAATCCCTCAATCCCCTTCCCCACCCACTCCCGCTCATGTATCATAGCATCATCCATACACAACCATTCTCCATTCACCCCTATCTTTTGTCTTCTCCCGTCCTTCCTCAACAGACATTACCCCTCATTCCCAATTCCGTTTTACCCCATCCATCCATCTAATTCTTGGTCGCCCCTCATGTTCAATCCTTCTACCTCTGCCTTTCACACCTTTCTTACTAAACTTTCTTCGCTCACTCTTTCCATGTGTCCAAACCATCCCTTAACTTTTTCATTAACCCTATCTCCCAACTCTCTTTTCACACCCGTTTTCCTCCTCACCTCCTCGTTTCTCATTCTATTCAGCCTAGTACCCCTATCATACTTGTCCGAGTAATAATGACACGTAATAATAATAGTAATAATAATAATAATAATAATAATAATAATATAATAATAATATCAATAATAATGACAATACTGATAATAATTATAATATTAGTATTGATAATATAATTATAATAACAGGAAATGATAATAATGAAAGCTAATACAAATAATAATAATAATAATATTAATAATAATAATAAAAATAATAATAATAATAGTAGTAATAATAATAATGATAATAATAATGATAATAACAATAATAATAATAATAATAACAATAACAATGATAATAACAATAATAATAATAACAACAATGATAATAATAATAATAATAATAATAATAATAATAATAACAACAATAATAATAACAACAATAACAATAATAACAAAGATAATAGTATTAATAATAATGATAATGATAACAATAATAATAACATTAATAATTATAATAATAATACCATACAACATAAAAGAGAAAGAGCGGAATAGTTTAGATGTGTTTAAGATGAAATGCCTGAGAATTATGGTAGGAGTGAGAAAAGAGGAGGTGAGGATGAGAGGTGTGGTGGAAAGGAGTTGGGAGATAGGACTGATGAAAGAGTATTGGGATGGTCTGGACACATGGGAAGAATGAGTGAAGAAAGATAAGTAAAAGAGGTGTGGGAAGCAAAGATGGAAGGAGTGAACATGACGGAGGCGACCAATGATGAGATGGATGGATGGGATAAAGGGGGCACTGGGAAAGAGGGGAATGTCTGTTGAGGAAGAAAGGAAGATGACAGAAGATAGGGGTGAGTGGAAAATAGTTCTGTATGGATGCTGCTGTAATGCATGGAAGGAAGTGGGTAGGGAATGGGGGTGTGAGGGAGTGTGTGTGAATGATATCTTGACGCAGTCCGAAGGTATTTCTCCCCGTCTTCTCTTTTTCTGCATTAGGCGATAGAGAGGGGATTTAGCCGATCAAATGAAGCGGCCTTGCTTTGGATGTACTGTGTCTTGCTACATTCTTTCTGACCCAGGGCAGTGGGCGAGATACAGGGATGACCCGTCATCCAGGAGTCAAGAAAAAAGGGAGGGATGGGTGGTGAAGGGGTGTGGAGTATGTGGGGATGAAATGGGTGCGAGAGGATTTATGACTTTGATTTTGGCTACCTCCCTTGTAAGGGGAAAAAGCCGTTAGTATATGTATGTATAATGATAATGATAATAATAACAGTAATAACAACAGCAACGACTATAATAATAGCAATAACAATAATAATAATAATAATAATAATGATAACAAAAGTAATAAAAATAGTAATAAAAATAGTAATAATAACAATGATAGTAATAATAATAATGATAAAAAGAAAATCGTAATAATAATAATAATGGTAGTAATAATTATAATTATAATGAATATGATAATAACAATAATAATGAAAATAATAATAATGATAATAATATTGAAAATAATAATAATAATGATAATAATGATAAATAATTATAATAATAGTAATAATAGTTATAATAATAATAATAATGATAATAATATCAATAATAATTATAATAATAACAACTGTAGAAGCAACGGAGGTAAGAAGGCCTGATGTCAACAGGAATAAAAGTGACAAGAGTCTGACAATTCATGCGATTCCCCAACGCATTAAATTTTCTTCTTCATATATGATTAGTGCAAATTATATTATTCAGCTGAGGGTTTTTTTTCTATTATTTCTTTTAATAATTTTTATATATTTTCTATTAATTTTCTACTTCTTGTTCACATATCTAATTTTTTCAACTATAATTCAAATTTTTCTTGCATTCTTATTATCTTTTCTTTGTTCAAATTTCAATTTTTCTATATATATATATATATACAATTTATCATAATTATTGATGTAATAATTCTTTGTAATTGTTCTACGTATTTAGTCACCTCAGTAAATGTTCTCATAAACACAATTTGGATATATTTTTCTTGCCATATATCCATATTGGTTATAACTATTCCTCCTGTAGCTTTTTGAATTCTGATTTTGACCATTTCTGGCCCTTTGATTTTGGTGTCGATAATTGTAGTGCCAGTAGATGTGGCTTTCTTCCTCAATGCCTGGGACGTAGCAGAATGTATTGTCGTAGTAATTTGTTTCTCGTCCAATATCATTTCTGGTCGCAGGTGGCCTATTGTACTCAGGTGGTTTCGTGTTTGGTAACTGCCTTTGCCTAGTATTGTAGGTTCTGTGGTACTCATTGCACCTGTTGTTATGGTACGGCCTTTGTTGGTAATCATTCTGGTGTCTGAGTTTACCTTGATTGCCCTTTTTCTGGTCGGCCTTTTCGATTGGCTGTCTGCGAAGGTTTCTGCTTTCTTGAGTGTTCCTTGCGCAGGATTCAGCCATCTTTCTTTTCGCCTTTCTTTGGAGGGCAGAGTTGCTTAAAGGCTCACTCCCGAACTCTTCTTGCTTAACTTGTGATAAATAAGCTTTGTATTTTCGAGTTCGTCTTTCTCTGTGGGTGAGAGTTTTGGTTTCTGACTCTTGTTGACAAGTTTCCTCTTCTGGTTGACTTTCGATCGATACCTTGTCATTTTGAGGTGAAGAAAGCGTAGCCACATTTTTTTCTTGTATTGATGGGTCTTTCTCTCGAC
>NW_027467508.1:52500-57500 GCF_046742065.1 Oratosquilla oratoria
CGTGTAAAACCAAACAAACTTCTATGTTTATAGTAATTTCATTTTATGATATACTATTATATCAAAGGTAATTCATGATTACTAGCAAACGTTAGTTTACTGTCTAGAATTTATCGTACCGTCGATGTAAAATCAGACCAAATCTTTATTCATGTAGGAGTGAAATATTTATAATCATTGTAATCAAATATGCATTCAACTGCAGAACTGATATAAAAATGTGTATAATGTGTTATGACATCTTAATATTTATTCATGTACTAAAATTGGCTTGTTTGTCACATAGAAGGATAATTCTAATTTTCATCAAAACATATATCAAATATATGTTACTATAACATACATTTGATTTAGTATCATAAACTATACATTATTATAGTTTGTTTTATTTACATTATAATAGTTTTTTTATGACTTTTTTTCGCATCCGTCCTATATATGGACCAAAAGGTCTCCTGTCGGCATGCTCCGCCTTTGTAATCCTTTATAAAGCGATTCCTCTGAAGTTATGTATTAACTTTGTATACTACTTAAGCTTTCAACAAAGGATTTTTCCAATTGATTTTTCCAGAATCTGTAACGGCATCCAAATGACTTATTACCAATAGGAGCATTCAATCAGTTATCTCAAATTATCATGTAATGAAGAATATATATACGTAAGACATTTCTAGAACATTTTGAACAAAATTTTACTTACGATGAACTACGGAAAAGCTTACTGGAGTATCATGATGTAAATAGATCTGTATAAAGTAAATGGCCATATCGTTTATATTAGGGCCAAAGGACTGGAACTGTCTATATTGACCATCTTTATACATAATTCGTACATATAATTACAAATGACTTGCAATACATCTTATCTCAATGATCCCATGATCACGACATGTATTGCACCAAACCAGTCTCAAAATTCCTCTAAAGGTCTCGACAGATAAGAAAGATAAGTGAAAGAGGTGTGGAAAGCAAAGGTGGAAGGAGTGAACATGAGGGAGGCGGCCAATGATGAGATGGATGGATGGGATAATGGGGGCATTGGGAAAGAGGGGAATGTCTGTTGAGGAAGAAAGGAAGATGACAGAAGATAGGGGTAAGTGGAAAATAGTTATGTATAGATGATGCTATAATGCATGGAAAGGAGAGGGTGGGGTGTGGGGGGGGGAGTGTGTGTAAATATTTTGACGCAGTCCGAAGGTATTTCTCCCCGTCTTCTCTTTTTCTGTATGAGGGGACGGAGAGGGGCTTTAGCAGATTTAATAAGGCGGACTTGCTGTGTCTTGCTACATTCTCTCTCACCCAGGGCAGTGGGCGAGATGCAGGGATGACCCGTCATCCAGGAGTCAAGAAAAAAGAGAGGGAGGGGTGGTGGATGGGAGTGGAGTATGTGGGGATGATATGGGTGGGAGTGAATTTATGCCTATGATTTTGGTTACCTCCCTTGTAAGAGGAAAAAGCCGTTAGTATATGTATGATGATAATGATAATAATAACAGTAATAAGAACAGCAACGCCTATATAATATCAATATTAATAATAATATATGATAATAATAATAATAATAATACTAATGATAATAATAATGATAATAACAGTAATAATAACAATGGTAATAATAACAGGAGTAATAAAACGTAATAATGATAATAATGATAATAATAATAATAATGTTAATACTAATAATAATAATAAAAAGAAATTAATAATATTTATAATAATAATAGTAGTAGTAATAATTATTATAATGAATATGATAATGTTAATAATAATAATAATCTATATACTTATAAAATTCTGATAATCTTGTTTGTCATAATGCTTGCTTGCTTGAAACCGTCACCCAGCCAATCAGAAGAAGAGGTCTTACGTCACGACTGAAGACCAGCCAATCAGAAGAGATATGAGATCACAAATGAGGACCAGCAAATCATAAGAAGAGATCAGAAGAGAAATGACGTCACGACTGAGGACTAGCCAATCACAACAGACATGACATCACGACATCAGCTCTATGGGTCCTAAGGAACCCCAGCTCTGAGCGCGTGACGTCACGACTGCTAATTTTCCAATTTGCCAATTTTTCAATTTCCAATTTTCCGATTACATATTTTCTGACCATTAATGTTTAGAAATTTTATATTCATTATCTAAAAGTATAGCCAACTCCTGAATTAGCATCTATGAGGCATAATGAGTACATTAGAATCTTACGTAGTGTTCCAAGTAACGACATGACCTCACAATTTTCCGATTACATACTTTCTGACCATTAATATATAAAAATTTCATATTCAGTATTTAAAAGTATAGTCAACTCCTGAATTATCATCTATGAGGATTTTGAGTTTAGTAAAATATTACGAACCGTATGAATCATATGATGCGTAGTTTTCAAGGCAACGACGACATGACTTGACACTCTTCTGCATTTCACTTCTTATAACTAATCAAGTCACTGCCTTCGTCTACAGCTCTAAATTATACTCAATTTGATATAGAAACTTATTTTCCGTGATTTATACTATACGGTGACGGTGACATAGTATATCTATCATAAAGTTTGTATTTAAAAACGTTGCTACTCGCTCAAGTCCCATGGGACTCCCTGAATGATAATGATAATGAGTGGGAGTGGGAGTGGGATTGGGAGTGGGATGACGGGACGTGACATAACATAAGCATAATTAAGGAGGCTCTCATTATTTAATTTCTTGAAAACGCCTTTATCCAGTTTACTTTCCTTTGAGAGAGCACGAGGACCACACACAACTCGTAAGTCTTAAGCTAATAGTAACCTGCTTTAAAAAGAGGAGCCATTTAAGATTCTATTTGACCCAACGGGTCACGGGTGGTCTAGTAATAGAAATAGAAATAATAATAACAATATTAATAAATAATAATTTCAATGATAATGATAATAATAACTGTAGGTACAACGGAGGTAAGAGGGCCTGATGTCAACAAGAATGATTTATTGCGATTCCCCAACGCAATAAATTTTATTCTTCATATATGATAAAAACAAATTATATTATTCAGCTGAGGGATTTTCTTATTTATTTCTATTATTTGTTCTATAATTTCTATATATTTTCTATTAATTTTCTACTTGTTTATGTTGATATACATATGATTTTCTTTACTTTTCTTTCATATATTTAATTTTTTCTACTTTATTTCTTATTATTCTTATATTCTTATTATCTTTTCTTTGTTCCAATTTCAATTTTTCTATATATATACATGTTATCATCATTATTGATGTTATAAATATTTGTATTGGTTCTACCTATTCAGTCACCTCAGTAAATGTTCTCATAAAGAAAATCAGGATATATATTTCTTGGCATATATACATTTTATCATCATTATTGATGTTATAATTCTTTGTATCGGTTCTACGTATTTAGTCACCTCAGTAAATGTTCTCATAAACACAATTTGGATATATTTTTCTTGCCATATATCCATATTGGTTATAACTATTCCTCCTGTAGTTTTTTGAATTCTGATTTTGACCATTTCTGGCACTTGGATTTTGGTGTCGATAATTGTACTGCCAGTAGATGTGGCTTTCTTCCTCAATGCCTGGGACGTAGCAGAATGTATTGTCGTAGTAATTTGTTTTTCGTCCAATATCATTTCTGGTCGCAGGTGGCCTACTGTACTCAGTTGGTCTCGTATTTGGTACCTGTCTTTCTCTGGTATTGTAGGTTCTGTGGTACTCATTGCACCTGCTGTTTTGGTACTGCCTTTGTTGGTAATTATTTTGGTGTCTGACTTTACGTTGATTGCCCTTTTTCTGATCGGCTTTTTGGATTGGCTGTCCGCGAAGGTTTCTGCTTTCTTGAGTGTTCCTTGCGCAGGATTCAGCCATCTTCCTTTTCGCCTTTCTTTGGAGGGCAGAGTTGCTCAGAGAC
The DNA here is from genome assembly GCF_046742065.1 of Oratosquilla oratoria. NCBI lineage: Eukaryota > Metazoa > Arthropoda > Malacostraca > Stomatopoda > Squillidae > Oratosquilla > Oratosquilla oratoria. Next base: position 56,421 of record NW_027467508.1, read on the forward strand.
TCACTAACGAACTCTTCTTGCTTAACTTGTGATAAGTATGCTTTGTATCTTCGAGTTCTTCTTTCTCTGTGGTTGAGAGTTTTGGTTTCTGACTCTTGTTGACAGGTTTCCTCTTCTGTTTGACTTTCAATCGAAACCTTGTCATTTTGAGGTGAAGAAAGCGTAGACACATTTTCATCTTCTATTGGTGGGTCTTTCTCTCGACCCTCAGAAGCTTCAGAATGTTGTTGACCGCATTCATCGGAATCATCGGCGTTATATTCAGCGTCCATTGTCTCTTCTTTTTTGTTATCACCGATCTTAACCAATAAAGGTGAACTCAAGACAGAATCTTCCTTGTATTCATCAGCAAGAATAACATCTACCGTTATTAAAAACTCCTGGGTATTGTCTTCAACGCCTTCTACGAGTATTTCCTCTTTATCAGTATTTGTAACCTTTTTGTCTTCTTGCAGAATCTTTTCTTCCTCGAGATGTTTCTGCTTCTCTTCAGGTTTCTGGTTGGGCTCATAATTTCCCTTATTCTCTTGAGGAATGTCGATGGAACAAGACTCTTTATAATCTAAGAGTTCCAACTGGTCTTCGCCAGTTTCGTTTGAAGCTTTAATTCCGCAGTAGTTTACTTTTCGGAAAGCCTCACGACACCATTTGGAAACTCTCTGGAGGCCTTTGCCAATGCCCCGGATGATGATGTTGGAGCAGCCGGCCATTTTTAATGCGCTTGAAGATCCAGTGGACGATCTTCTTTTGTCTTCTCAATTGGCTGTCGTCGCCAATCTGATGAACAGGTGAAATCAGTTTAAAACATATGATTTCATGGAAGCTTTGCATACTTTTAAGTCAATGTAATAACTCACTGTGGTGATTCTATTTCATTCAAGATCACCAATTTCTGAAAGAAGGAGAGCATATTGATTTTTACGGATCACAATATCCCAATCCCAAAGAGTTAGGTTAAATATAATAAAGGACATGCCTACTTATGTTAGTGTACACATACTATAACATACATACAAATGATGTTCATATCACTTACTCACACATGTAGACCTTGTATCAAACCAGGCACAAATTCTACAG
>NW_027467508.1:62500-75000 GCF_046742065.1 Oratosquilla oratoria
AATTTCAATAATAATGATAATAATAACTGTAGGTGCAACGGAGGTAAGAGAGCCTGATGTCAACAAGAATGAAAGTGACAAGTGTATGACAATTCATGCGATTCCCCAACGCAATAAATTTTCTTCTTCAGATATGATAAAGGCAAATTATATTATTCAGCTGAGGTTTTTTTTTTCTATTATTTTTTCTATAATTTCTATATATCTTCTATTAATTTTCTACTTGTTTATGTTGATATACATATGATTTTCTTTAATTTTATTTCACATATCTAAATTTTTTCTACTTTATTTCTTATTTTTCTTATATTTTTATGATCTTTTCTTTACTCCAATTTCAATTTTTCTATACATATACATTTTATCATCATTATTGATGTTATAATTCTTTGTATTGGTTCTACGTATCTAGTCACCTCAGTAAATGTTCTCATAAACAGAATTTGGATATATTTTTCTTGCCACATACCCATATTGGTTATAACTATTTCTCCTGTAGTTTATTGAATTCTGATTTTGACCATTTCTGGCACTTGGATTTTGGTGTCCATAATTGTAGTGCCGGTAGATGTGGCTTTCTTCCTCAATGCCTGGGACGTAGCAAAATGTATTGTCGTAGTAATTTGTTTTTCGTCCAATACTATTTCTGGTCGCAGGTGGCCTATTGTACTCAGTTGGTCTCGTGTTTGGTACCTGCCTTTGCCTGGTATTGTAGGTTCTGTGGTACTCATTGCACCTGTTGTTATGGTACGGCCTTTGTTGGTAATTACTTTGGTGTCTGAGTTTACCTTGATTGCCCTTTTTCTGGTCGGCTTTTTGGATTGGCTGTCCGCGAAGGTTTCTGCTTTCTTGAGTGTTCCTTGCGCAGGATTCAGCCATCTTCCTTTTCGCCTTTCTTTGGAGGGCAGAGTTGCTCAGAGACTCATTCCCGAACTCTTCTTGCTTAACTTGTGCTAAGTACGCTTTGTATTTACGAGTTCTTCTTTCTCTGTGGGTGAGAGTTTTGGTTTCTGACTCTCGCTGACAAGTTCCCTCTTCTGTTAGACTTTCAATCGATACCTTGTCATTTTGAGGTGAAGAAAGCGTAGACACTTTTTTATCTTCTATTGGTGGGTCTTTCTCTCGACCCTCACAAGCTTCAGAATGCTGTTTAATGCATTCCTCGAAAGTATCCTTGTTATATTCAGCGTCCACTGTCTCTTCTTGTTTGTTATCATCGTTCTTAACCAATAAAGGTAAACTCAAGACAGACTCTTCTTTGTATTCATCAGAAAGAATAACATCTACCGGTACTAAAGGCTCCTGGGTATTTTCTTGAACGCCTTCTTCGAGTATCTATTCTTTATCAGCATTAGAAACCTTTTCGTCTTCTTGCAGATTCTTCTCTTCTTCGAGATGTTTCTGCTTCTCTTTGGGTTTCTGGTTGGGTTTATAATCTCCCTTATTCTCCTGAGGGCTGTCGATGGTACAAGACTCTTCAACATCTAAGAGTTCCAACTGAACTTCATCAGTTTCTGTTGAGGCTTGAAATACACAGCTGTTCAAGTTTTGGAAAGCCTCACGACACCAATTGGAAACTTTCTGGAAGGCTTTGCCAAATCCCCGGATGATGATCTTCGAGCAGCCGGCCATTTCTAATGCGCTTGAAGATCCTGTGGACGATCTTCTTTTGTCTTTTCATTTGGTTGTCGGCGTCAATCTGATGAATAGGTGAAATCAGTTTGCGACATATGATTTCATGGAAGCTTTGCATACTTTTAAGTTAATATACAACTTACTGTGGTGATTCTATTTCATTCAAGATCATCAATTTCTGGAAAATGGAGAGCATATTGGTTTTGACGGATCACATTATCCTAATCCCAAAGAATTAGGTTAATTGTAATAGAGGACATTCCTACTTATGTTAGTGTACACATACTATAACATACATACAAACGATGTTTATATCACTTATGCACGCATGTAGATCTTGTATCAAAACAGGCACAAATTCTACAGCTATTGCGGATTCGCCTGATTCGAGTCAATATATTTACTTCTGACTTTATAAGGTTCACGGTATTGAGGAAGAGTCCTCTTCGAAATTAATAAGCGTTTTTTTTTTCTTTTTTACAGGAGAGGACGATGTTACGCAGCCAAGGGGGAAGAGGACGCCCTCTTGAAGGAGGCCTCTAGGGGCCGAGACCCACTGACATATCTGTTTGGAAAACGTGAAAGGAATTTCCAATACCGGAAGGTGCTTGTATTTTTTGTCCTGGATATCGTTTGTGATTTTATTAATTGCCATGGCATTCTTAGATGTAAAGGCTGTATTATCATCATCATTATTATTATATCATTATTATCAATGTTAACATCCTATAGCTATTGTAAGTTATCATATATCAATTATGATAATAAAGATAATAATAATATTATTACTATTAATAATAATAATAATAATAATAGTAATAATAGTAATAATAATGATAATAATGATAATAATGATAATAATGATAATAAAGATGATGATGATAATAATAATAATAATGTTAATATCAAAATAATAATAATGATAATAATGATACACACATGCATATACCAAAGGCTTTTTCCCCCTATACGGGGGTAACCAAAAAGAAAAAGGCACAGAAACCATTCCCACCCATTCCACTTCCTATATATTCCACTCCCCTCCACCCTCCTCCCTCCCTCTCATCTTGGCACCTCCTGGATGATGGGTCATCCCTGCATCCTGTCCACTGCCCTGGGTAACAAGCAATGTCGCAAGACACAGCATATCCACATCAAGGCCGCTTCATAAATTCGGCGACCCCCCCTCTCCGTCCCCTCCTGCAGAAATGGAGAAGACGGGGAGAAATCCCTTCGGGCTGCGTCAATTTTTTTTTTCTCATACATACTTCCTCACCCCCCATCCCCCACCAACTCCCCCTCATGCATCACAGCATCATCTATACACAACCCCTCTCCATTCACCCCTATCTTCTGTCCTCCCCCGCCCTTCCTCTACAGACATTCCTCTCTTTTATAATGCCCCTTTCACCCCATCCATCCATCTCATCCTAGCACGCACCCTCATATTCACTCCTTCCACACTTCTTTTACTAATCTTTCTTCACTCATTCTTTCCATGTGTCCAAACCATCCTAATACTCTTTCATCAACCCTATCTCCCAGTTCCCTTTCCACCCCTGTTCTCCTCCTCACGCCCTCATTTCTCACTCTATCTAGCCTAGTAACCCCTATCATACTTCTCAGACATTTCATTTCAAACACATTCAAACTTCTTCTCTCTTCCTCTCTCATGTTCCATGTTTCTGCCCCGTACAATGCTGTTGGCACAATCACTTCTTCATATAACCTCCTCTTAGCATCCATTCCCAGATGTCTATTCCTCATTACACTTTTTAATCCACCAAGGCATTCACTCGCTTCTCTCAGTCTGCATTCTACCTCCACCTTCACTCCTCCCTGTCCTGCCACATTCGCACCCAAGTATATAAAACTATCCACTTCCTCCAGTCTTTCACCCTTAATGCTCACCTCCAGCCTGCTGCCACTCGCTCCCCTTGTACATCTCATCACCTTACTTTTACCCACATTTATCTTCAGCTTCCTTCTTTCACACACCTTTTCAAACTCTGTCACTAACTTCCTCAATCCCTCCTCTGATCCTGCTACAAGCGCAGGATCATAATAATAATAATTATAATGATGATAATAATAATAAAAATAATAATAATAATAATGATAATAATAATAATATCAACAATAATGATAATAACAATACAACAACCACAACATAATAATAATAAGAATAATTATTATAATAATAAAACATTATTATTGATGATGATGATGATGATGATGATGATGATGATGATATAACAACAATAAAAATAATAATAATAATAATAACATTAATAATATTAATGATAACAAAAATAATAACTCTAATAATTATAATGATAATAACATGTAACATGGAACATAAGAGAGGAAGAGTTTAAATGTGTTTCAGATGAAATGCCTGAGAAATATGGTAGGGGTGAGAAAAGAGGAGGTGAGGAGGAGAGGTGTGGTGGAAAGGAGTTGGGAGATAGGACTCATGAAAGAGTATTGGAATGGCCTGGACACATGGAAAGAATGAGTGAAGAAAAATAAGTAAAAGAGGTGTGGAAAGCAAAGGTGGAAGGAGTGAACATGAGGGAGGCGACCAATGATGAGATGGTTGGATGGGATAAAGGGGGCATTGGGAAGGAGGGGAATGTCTGTTGAGGAAGGAAGGAAGATGACAAGATAGGGGTGAGTGGAAAAGAGTTGTTTATGGATGAAGCTGTAATGCATGGAAGGGAGTGGGTGGGGGATGGGGTTGAGGAAGTATGTGTAAATATTTTGACGCAGTCCGAAGTTATTTCTCACCGTCTTCTTTTTTTCTGTATTAAGGGATGGAGAAGGGGTTTAGCCGATGAAATGAAACGGCTTTGCTGTGGATGTACTGTATCTTGCTACATTCTTTCTGACCCAGGGCAGTGGGCGAGATGCAGGGATGACCCGTCATCCAGGAGTCAAGAAAAAAGAGAGGGAGGGGTGGTGGATGGGAGTGGAGTATGTGGGAATGATAAGGGTGGGAGTGAATTTATGCCTTTGATTTTGGCTACCTCCCTTGTAAGGGGAAAAAGCCGTTAGTACAGTATATGTATGTATGATGATAATGATAATAATAACAGTAATAAGAACAGCAACGACTATATAATATTAATATTAGTCATAATAATAATAATAATGATAATATTAATAATGATGATAATAATAGTAATAATAACAAGAGTAATAAAAAGTAATAATGATAATAATGATAATAATAATAATAATAATGATTATAATTACAAAAATAATAATAGTAATAATGATAATAATAACAATAATGTTATTAATATCAATAATAATAATAATAAAAAGAAAATCATAATATTAATATAATAATAGTAGTGGTAATAATCATTATAATGAATATGATAATGTTAATAATAATATTAATGTATATACTTATAAAATTCTGATAATCTTGTTTGTCATCATGCTTGCTTGCTTGAAACAGTCACCCAGCCAATCAGAAGAAGAGATCTTACGTCACGACTGAAGACCAACCAATCAGGAGAGATATGACGTCACGACTGAGGACTAGCCAATCAGAATAGATATGACATCACGACATCAACTCTGTGGGTCCTAAGAAACCCCAGCTATGAGCGCGTGACGTCACGACTGCTAATTTTCCAATTTGCCAATTTTTTTAATTTCCAATTTTCCGATTACATACTTTCTTACCATTGATATTTAGATTTTTCATATTCATTATCTAAAAGTATAGCCAACTCCTAAATTAGCATCTATGAGGGATAATGAGTATATTAGAATGTTACGTAGTGTTCCAAGCAACGACATGACGTCACAATTTTCCGATTACATATTTTCTGACCATTAATATCTAAAATTTTCATATTCAGTATTTAAAAGTATAGTCAACTCCTAAATTAGCATCTATAACTTTATTCAAATATCACGAACTGTATGAATCATATGATGCATAGTTTTCAAGGCAACGACGACATGACTTGACAATCTTCTGCATTTCACTTCTTATAACTAATCAAGTCACTGCCTTCGTCTTGAGCTCTAAATCATACTCACTTTGATATGGAAACTTATTTTCCGTTATTTATACTATACGGTGACAGTGACATAGTATATCTATCATAAAGTTTATATTTAAAAACGTTGCTACTCGCTCAAGTCCCAATGGACTCCATGAATGATAATGATAATGAGTGGGAGTGGGAGTGGGATTGGGAGTGGGATGACGGGACGTGACATAACATAAGCATAATTAAGTAGGCTCTCCTTATTTAATTTCTTGAGAACGCCTGTATCCAGTTTACTTTCCTTCGAGAGAGCACGAGGACCACACACAACTCGTAAGTCTTAAGCTAATAGTAACCTGCTTTAAAAACAGGAGCCATTTAAGACTCTATTTGACCCAACGGGTCACGGGTGGTCTAGTAATAAAAATAGAAATAATAATAACAATAATAATAAATAATAATTTCAATGATAATGATAATAATAACTGTAGGTGCAAAGGAGGTAAGAAGTCCTGATGTCAACAACAATGAAAGTGACAAGTGTATGACAATTCATGCGATTCCCCAACGCATTAAATTTTCTTCTTCATATATGATAAAGGCAAATTATATTATTCAGCTGAGGGCTTTTTTTATTTATTTCTATTATTTATTCTATAATTTCTATATATTTTCTATTAATTTTCTACTTGTTTATGTTGACATACATATGACTTTCTTTACTTTTCTTTCATATATTTAATTTTTTTCTACTTTATTTCTTATTTTTCTTATATTCTTATTATCTTTTCTTTATTCCAATTTCAATTTTTCTATATGTATACATTTTATCATCATTATTGATATTATAATTCTTTGTATTGGTTCTACCTATTTAGTCACCTTAGTAAATGTTCTCATAAACACAATTTGGATATATTTTTCTTGCCATATATCCATATTGGTTATAACTATTTCTCCTGTAGTTTATTGAATTCTGATTTTGACCACTTCTTGCACTTGGATTTTGGTGTCGATAATTGTAGTGCCGGTAGATGTGGCTTTCTTCCTCAATGTCTGGGACGTAACAGAATGTATTGTCGTAGTAATTTGTTTTTCGTCCAATATCATTTCTGGTCGCAGGTGGCCTATTGTACTCAGGTGGTCTCGTGTTTGGTACCTGCCTTTGCCTAGTATTGTAGGTTCTGTGGTACTCATTGCACCTGTTGTTATGGTACGGCCTTTGTTGATAATTATTTTGGTGTCTGAGTTTACCTTGATTGCCCTTTTTCTGGTCGGCTTTTTGGATTGGCTGTCCGCGAAGGTTTCTGCTTTCTTGAGTGTTCCTTGCGCAGGATTCAGCCATCTTCCTTTTCGCCTTTCTTTGGAGGGCAGAGTTGCTCAGAGACTCACTCCCGAACTCTTCTTGCTTAACTTGTGATAAGTACGCTTTGTATTTACGAGTTCGTCCTTCTCTGTGGGAGAGAGTTTTGTTTTCTGACTCTTGTTGACAAATTTCCTCTTCTGGTTGACTTTCGATCGAAACCTTGTCATTTTGAGGTGAAGAAAGCGTAGACACATTTTTTTCTTCTATTGGTGGGTCTTTCTCTCGACCCTCAGAAGCTTCAGAATGTTGTTTAACATGTTCTTCGGAAACACTGGAGTTATTTTCAACGTCCACAGTCTCTTCTTTTTTGTTATCATCGATCTTAACCAACAAAGGTAAACTCAAGACAGACTCTTCTTTGCACTCATCAGAAGGAATAACATCTACCGGTATTAAAAGCTCCTGGGTATTGTCTTGAAAGCCTTCTACGAGTGTCTCCTCTTTATCTGTATTTGACTCCTTTTCTTCTTCTTGCAGAATCTTCTCTTCCTCGAGATCTTTCTGCTTCTCTTTGGGTTTCTGGTTGGGTCTATAGTCTCCCTTATTCTCCTGAGGGCTGTCGATGGTATAAGACTCTTCAACATCTAAGAGTTCCAACTGGTCTTTGCCAGTCTCCGTTGAGGCTTTAATCCTACAGCAGTTTAAATTTCGGGAAGCCTCATGACACCATTTGGAAATGTTCTAGAGGGCTTTGCCAAATCCCTGGATGATGATGTTGGAGAAGCCGGCCATTTGTAATGCGCTTGAAGATCCGGTGGACGATCTTCTTTTGTCTTTTCATTTGGTTGTCGTCGTCAATCTGATGAACAGGTGAAATCAGTTTACAACATATGATTTCATGGAAGCTTTGCATACTTTTAAGTCAATGTACACTCACTGTGGTGATTTTATTTCATTCAAGATCATCAATTTCTGGAAAATGGAGAGCATATTGGTTTTGACGGATCACATTATCCCAATCACAAAGAATTAGGTTAATTGTAATAAAGAAAATGCCTACTTATATTAGTGTACACATACTATAACATACATACAAATGATGTTTATATCGCTTATACACACATGTAGATCTTGTATCAAACCAGGCACAAATTCTACAGCTATTGCGGATTCGCCTGATTCGAGTCAAAATATTTACTTCTGACTTCATAAGGTCCACGGTATTGAGGAAAAGTCCTCTTCGAAATTTATAAGCGTTTTTTTTTTTTTTCTTATACAGGAGAGGACGATGTTACGCAGCCAAGGGGGAAGAGGACGCCCTCCTGAAGCGGACCTCCAGGGACCGAGACCCACTGACATATCCATTTAGAAGAAGTGAAAGGAATATCCAATACAGGAAGGTACTTGTATTTTTTTTTCTGGACATCGTTTGTGATTTTATTAATTGCCATGGCATTCTTAGATGTATAGGCTGTATTATTATTATTATCATTAATATTATATTATCATTATCAACGTTAACATCCTATAGCTGTTGTAAGTTATCATATAATAATAATGATAAAATAATAATAATGATAATAATAATAATAATAATAATGATAATGTTAATATCAAAATAATAATGATAATAATAATAACAATGATAATAATAATATTAAATACAACAACTACAACATCAACAACAACAATATCAATAATAATAATAATAAGAATTATAATAATAATAACGTTAATGATGATGATGATAATAATAATAATTATAGTATCAATATAATAATGATATTAACAATACGTGCACAAGAGCGTTGTGCACGTTCAGTTGTCGCACAAGTACCATTTTATTTATTTTATTTTATTTTCATGCGTAGTGCTCCCAATTGTGGCACAAGTGTCAGTTTATTTTATTTTATTTTATTTCATTTTATTACAATTTATTTCTTTGCATTTTATTAAAATGTATTGTACTTTGCTGTATTTGATTTTATTATATTGCACTTAGTCTTTGTAAATATGTAAGGTGATCCAGTCGTCCTTTACTCGGAGTGACAGGAAGAGGAGGGGGACCGGGACAGCTTCGGCAGTGCGGGATACCTCTCCCAATTCTAACCACGGACAGTTAATAGCTCATGTGAACACTGTACATTTTCACAGACGGATCTGTGGACCCTGTTCGAGGCACGACCGGAGCGGCGGCAGTCACCGGCGGGGAGACGCTGTCATGGAGGACCCCCGACCACTGCTCTACCCTGCAGAAGGAGTTAGTTGCCATACAGCACGCCCTTCACCATCGTGAAGGTGCGGTAATTATACACACAGACTCCAAATCTTCCCTCCAGACACTCCAGCAAGCCAGCCCCACCGACAACATCCAGCTGGTAACATCCATTCAGCTCAGCGCGCAGAGACTTGCCGGTGAAGGCCGGCACCTACGGATGAACTGGGTACCCAGTCACGTGGGGCTCCGAGGGAACGAGTTGGCGGATGCAGCAGCCCGAGCAGCTAGCACCATGCCAGCAGTGTCCTGCTACGTCCTCCCCAGCCTGCGGCAGATCAAGACGCAGGCTAAGCGGAGCACCTGGCACTCCGCTCATCACCACCATCGCACCATGGAGAGAACCTCGCGGCAGGCAGCATGGTACGCTGCCACCACAAATTACCAGCCGCTACAATGCGGCCGTCCGCTAACTAGAGCCGACCAAGTTCGGTTGCACAGGCTCCGGCTCGGGTACGGCACGCTGGAGCAGCTACGGCCCGAGTTCAGTGGTCAGGAGTGCGAACACTGCGGCCTCCAGAGCCGTCGACCGCTGATACACTACCTGGTTCACTGCCCCGCCACAGCTCAACTAAGACAGCAACCCATCGAGGGCCCACAGGATGAGGAAGCTTTGGCCGCCTATTTGGTCAGGCGGGCTCTTAACACACCTAGCAAATTGCTAACCATCATGCGAGACATTCCGCCCCCTCCCTGAAACGTGGTAGGAAAATATCGGGGCGTAAGCCCCAGCGGCGGGCTTGTGGCCCGCGCATTTTTATATGTGTATGTATATGGTTATAAGTATATGTGTGTACGAGTATATATACATACGTGTATGTGATTGTGTATATATTCATGTACTAATGTTAAATAATAAACTAACTAAACTACATTTTCACACCCCTGAAGACGGTTCTAGGACTAGAACCGAAACGTCGGGCATTAAACTTCCCACTTTGAGTCTGGTGTTTACGCTTCCCCCCCCCCCATACATAATCATCCTCTCCCTCCTCCTCCCAACCACTCCCTCCATCCTCCCCTCCAACCGACCTCGAAACCCCCACCCCAACCCCCCAATGTTAAGACAGGTCACACCCCACTACCCCCTCCCCCTCCACCACCCATGTAGGTTAGGCTCTGATATATAACTAAAAGGCCCACGCTATCTTTTGTCATTTCTTCATTTTCTTTTATCGATATTTTTTTGTAAGTATTGTTCAGCAATACTTTATGTATCTGTATTAGTTTACGATTTTATGTATTGATGTCTATTTTTTGATTAGTGAACTTCTGTTATTATTTATACCCATGTTCTTTGTTTCTGTTTGTCGGTAACATGTCTACAAGAGAATCCGCTCCCTCAATATTCATATATATATACATATTATCAATAGATATACATACATATATATATATATTATCAATAGATATACATATATATATATATATATATATATATATATATATATATATAGATATACATACATATATATATAGTAATATATATATTAGTATACATATATATATATATATATACACATATATATATATACAGTGAATGCCCTCAACGCTACCGGAGGTCCACAATCGATGCTTATGTCAGAAGGGCACTGACGCACTGTAGCGACTGGGCCCGAACCCACGCAGAGCTCGACAGAACGACGAAGGTCCTGGTAAACAATGGCTTCTCTAATAGAGAGGTGCAATTTGCCATTAACAAGCACCTTGATAGATGGTATTCAACCCCAGCAGAAAAACCAGTAGGAGAAGCCAGGATTAAATTTTTCTACCAAAACACCATGTCCACCCATTATAGAGCCGATGAGGAAGCCCTTAGAAAAATCATCCACAAAGACGTGAAACCCACCAACGACAACGACAAAATAGATCTTGTTATTTTCTATAAAAACATGAAGACATCCCAACTCCTTATAAAGAACAACCCCTGCCAGAGGACACCGGAACTTCAGCGTAGCCATCTCGTGTATGAATACTCCTGCAGAAAAGGGAACTGTGAAGCCCTCAATGAAACATACATAGGGATGACTACGACGAAGCTCACGAGGCGTCTCACCCTTCATCTCTCCAATGGCGCTATCAAGCGACACCACGAAGACGTACATCAGACCCCACTGACAAGAAAGAATTTGGAGGAGGGCATCACTATTTTACAGACAGAAACAAACCACACACGCCTTCATATCCTAGAAGCCTTATACATAAAAGATAAAAACCCCACGATGAACAGACAGACTCCGGATCCATTTATCATTCCCACATCCAAAGACATCGAGGTCACCTTAAGGATCAGCCGCTAGGCCTGGGGGCGGAGCTTAGTGTTCCTGCCTCCTGATTGGTCAACCGGATCAGCACGCATGTGTCTGTGATCTGTGAATTGTGTATATAAGATCATTTCCCACACACTGTACTCATTAGCACTGAAGATGCCTAACAGTTAGGCGAAAGCTCTGCATAAAATTAGAGAAGATAATTCCGATGCCTTTACTTATACCTCCAATGCTATTTGGTCAGGTAATTAAAGAACTTAGCACGACTCAGCGCGCCAGCATTAGAAAAGTTGAGAATGTCAGCAAAAAACTCGTGAACGCAGAAGCTGCTGCAAATTTTAATGATATATATATATATATATATATATATATATTGGAAGGAGGCCATATATACATGCATATATACACATAATCAAGGGGATCAGTTTGTTCATATTTCGGACAAAATAATGATGTACACCAAACCAAGTTCCGAAATTTTCCAAATATTTCATAAAATTTCATTTCGCAACGCGTAGAGCGAGGCAAACTGAACGAAACATGGTGAAACGGAGCGTTGTCCGTGGCAAACACGACATGACAGTCCGTGAGTGCACTGACTTAACAAATCAAAACACACATCAAACCTAAACTCGAATTTATACTGAAATGTCCTGGCATATAGTGCCTCGGTTGATTCGAAATAAACCATGATATTACTGAGCAAGATTAGCGTGTTGTAGGTTTTTTTTTAGACAAAAAAAGAAAAAGAAAAATAGAATAAAGAAGAGGAAGAAGAAGAAGAAGAAGAGGAAGAAGAAGAAGAAGAAGAAGAGGAAGAAGAAAAAGAGGAAGAAGAAGAAGAAGAAGAAGAAGATGATGAAGACGAAGAAGAAGAAGAAGAGAAGAGGATGATTAAAAAAATCATGTCACTCGCAATACGGTTCAAAATCAACACATGGTATGTCTATTAGAAAAATAAAATTAAGAAGAAAAAGAAGAACACGAGAAGGAAGAGAAAG
>NW_027467508.1:80000-82500 GCF_046742065.1 Oratosquilla oratoria
TGTGTGTGTGTGTGTGTGTGTGTGTGTGTATAATATATATATACAGAGATTAGCTTCCTTCCCTCTCTTAAGCGGTCGGACGCCGCCACACCCAGTGGTTCTGGAAAGTCGGTGTGGTTGCTCCAAATAGCGGCTACAAGGTGGAAGCTCTGCAGAACATGTCCCGTTGATTCTCCAGTTATAATAAAAAATTGGGGGATGGGGGGCAGGTCGAATCCTGGGTCTACTCCAGGAATTATACAACAACAACAGCAACAACAACAACAACAATAACAACAAAAGGGTCACTTTTTTGAGAGAAAATACAATTCATGGTTGTTATGACCCTTTACATTTTTTTTAACTAGTTGACACCATATGAATGGGCGCACTGTAGCCCAGTGGATACCGTGTCGAACTCATGACCAGGTGGTCGTTGAGTTCGATTCCCGGGACCCACTGCCTGCTTGCTGCTACGTTGGTTCTCGACAATCCTGGTCATGCGGGGAGGCGACCCAACATCGGGCTAAAAAACCCAACGGCTTGCCGTAACTGACAGACTATTCTCCTAACAAGGGGTTTTTCACTTCCCACTGCATGGGAGTTGGATGGTGAGTCGACACTAAATGGTTCGTCTCGAACTCCCCCTATTAGGAGGCAAGGACGGATCCCCTTACAGAAGACTTTGTTGCATGGAATTGAATCAACCATGCCCTTGGTCCAACTCGGTGGCGGCCTGGTTCGAACTGTCGATACCTCGACCTCCGCCACAAGTAGCGACGCTCTAATCCGCTCGGCCAGCGAGCATCCATGATTACCGGTGAAGATATGGATCAAAAGGTCTCCTGTCGGTATGCTCCGCCTTTGTAATCCTTAAAGAATCCTTCCATTAACGAGGTAGAGGAAATAAGAAGAGAGGTCCCGTCCCTGTTGTCTTTGAGTGGATTCTTTGAACACCGAACAATTCCATTAGGAATTCATTTACAGCTTAGAGATAAGCTCTGGGATGACTGCTTTCTGCATTTAAACCAAGGCGCCTACCAGTCCAAGGCCCAAACAACCCTAAAACTCATTTCCCACGTATCGACTTTTCGCTGTCCGCTGTCCACGACACGACGTCGTGCTCTCAAATAACCAGGGGTGTCTATGGACGCTTTCACACGTCACGACTACAACCACGCGTGAAAGCTTCCATAGACAGCCACGGTTATTTGATAGCACGACGTCGTGTCGTGGACGGCGCACGGCAAAAAGTCGATACGTGTGAAAGGAGCCTATGATGAAGAGAATCGCTCAGCGCTAGCGACAAGGAATGCAAACTCAAGCGTGGGTTCATTATTAATAAACAAAACGAAGCTTTTGATAAGGCGGTTTAATCATATCAAGATGTAAACACTGCATTCTGGTTTTTTACAGTAAACAAGCAACAGCGAACCAGCATCATTTCATGAGTTTTTGTAGCGAACAAGCATATAGCTCGACTAGAAACGAGAAGCATTTCTGTTTCATATTAACTAAATAACCCATTTCAATTACCGTAACAGTTTCAGACACTTTGTAAAACATTTCAATGTTATCCTTGTTTATAACAAAAACTTGACGACAAAGTGCGCTATATTGTTCACTGAGGCATGGTAATTACAGCATTGAATGAGGCATGATAATCACAGCATAAATCGAATTTACAGCATTGAATGAGGCATGATAATCACAGCATAAATCGAATGTACAGCATTGAATGAGGGATGATAATCACAGCATAAATCGAATTTACAGCATTGAATGTGGCATGATAATCACAGCATAAATCGAATTTACAGCATTGAATGAGGCATGATAAGCACAGCATAAATCGAATTAGAGGAAAACATCGTTAGGGTCCTTGTTTACCCACGATTTCAACACTTCAAGGAGTCTTAACTGACGTATTTGATATATTTCATTTAGGTTAATGCTAGGCGGTTTTATTAAGATTAATTATAAGAGTTTTTCATCCTCTCAAACTTTGTGGATTCCTTATATTGATTTATACAATGAAGGGAGTTCTTCTATACAGGATGATATCGGATATAGTCATTTTGCATTTGGGGGGGACGGATATAGGGGGTCGCCGATTTAATGAAGCGGCCTTGCTGTGGATGTGCTGTGTCTTGCGACACTGCTTCTGACCCAGGGCAGTGGACAGGGTGCAGGGATGACCCGTCATCTAGGAGGTGCTAAGATGGGAAGGAGGGTGGAGGGGTGTGGAGTGTTTTCAGGGATGGAATGGGTGGGAATGATTTTATGCCTTTTCCTTTTTGGCTACCTCCCTAGTAAGGGGGAAAAAGCCTTGGTATATGTATGTATGTATGTATGTATGTTAATGAAAGGTTTTCTTTTCACTGGAATGAGTGTTTATTATTAAATTTTCTTGGCACAACAATGAAGTAAAAGAAATCCGTAAATATTTACGAAATGGAAAATAAAGTAACGTGTTGAATTTCCCGTCCTGCAGACCCCTTGGTGGGTTCCCGCGGACCTC
>NW_027467508.1:87500-97500 GCF_046742065.1 Oratosquilla oratoria
TGACGAATCATCAATCTACAGTCAAACGCAATGGCAAGGGATAGCCTCACACATACAACCTCGTGGCGCAGTGGTTAGAGTTCTCGCCTGCCACTACGGTGGTCCGGTTTCGAATCCCACCCAGGGCTGAAATAATTTCAGTATCGCTGTGCTGCAGGTTGTTACTCTAACTCTCGTGGGCGGGGAGTTGGGAGTGTGTGTGCGTGTAGGGTCAAAGTATCATAGAACGGTCGTACGAGCTCTGAGCTCTCATCCGGGAGGTTGATAACTGTCGGTCACGAGTCCAACACGTGATCCAAGACCATAGTGAATCACATGGGTACAAAGCATCAAACAGACACTCAGAGCAATTACGAAACAACGCTGTTCCGCTCAAACGAAACGAGCAGAACGCTCTCGGAAAGGGAAGACAAACAATTAGCCTCGTTTCACACGTATCGACTTTTCGCCGTGCGCCGCCCACGACACGACGTCGTGCTCTCAAATAAGCATGGGTGGCTATGGACGCTTTCACACGTCACGACCACGTCCACTTATGAAAGCCTTAGAATATAGATGATGGTGAGCTTACACCAGGAGTCGCGTAGCTTTGACCGAATCCGTCACCTTTGCCCTATGTGCTTGGACTGCTGGGATAGGTGATCATCACTGCTGGGAATCGGAAAGGAGTGCGGGATTCGAACCAGCAACTAAGCGAATGCGAGGTTAACAAGCTTCCGATGACACCTCTAGCGCATAATTATAGAGATAAATTACGACTGGTACAACTCTTTTATTGTACAGATAATGTACGTGAATATGTACATGGATACACACATACACACACACACACACACACACACACACACACACACACACACGCGCGCGCGCGCGCGCACGCTAACATGTAGACAATGTACTTTGTTTTCTTGAGAAAGGATATTTTCTGACGTTGAACATTGAAAGATACGATCAAATCTCCGAAATCGTAGAAATTCACCGACATCGTAAGTCTACGACTAGAAAGATAAGAACAGAAGAACCTAAGAACAAAGGAGACTGCAAGAGACCATAAGGCCTACACTATGCAGTTCTATATCCCTTACCACCCGTCATCCCTATCCATAAAGATATATCTTCTCTTAAATCAGTGCTCCCTTCATGGTTGCTAAGTCTATCCCTTCGTTAACCATTCTGTTGGTAAACCAGTTCTCGTCTACCTCGTTCTTAAAGTTAAATGTGTCTACTAGTCAGTGGTAAACTGGAGACGTTATTTGCGTTTTTCTTTTAAAAAACAGAATTGTCAAGATTTTTTTCTTCTTCAATTTTTGGTTCGAACTCGTCATTAGCGCACTCAATCACGCGCGCGCACACACACACACACATGCACACACACACACACACACATGCGCGCGCACACACACACACACACACACACACACACACACACACACACTTATGGTGGTCCTCGGTTGACTGACGACGACAGTGCTCCGGTGAAGTGTGATGACGTTAGTGAGGCTGGGTGGTGATGCTGAAGTCTTTGTCACTGATGCTAGCGGAGGTGACTGTGGAGCACAATTCTTGCTCCGCATATCCACACACACACACACAGACACACACTTTCAACGAACGGACGGCTTGACGAACGCTCTGAAGAAAAGTGCAAATTGTGGATACCAACGCAAAGAGAAGTGCCTTTTTGTATTTGCAGGGGGGGGGGGGAATTGCTCGTGAGGTAGTGGGAAAGTAAGGAAAGAGGAGAGGGGGAGGGATTACTGGGGAAATGGAAGGTAATGAGGAGGTGGAGGAAATGGCCCTGACGGGCCGCCGGGTAGACAAAAGACCCCAAGACGAGTTGGATGATAACATGTCTAATAGGAATGTGAAGATTAGAGGTATAGATAGGAGCAATATAGCAGAAAGTGATGAGAATATTTTCAAGGGATTTAAAGAGAGTGGGGGGGACTCAAACCCCCCCCGACTGACAAGACTAGAGATGAAGGTTGATAAGGTGATCGAGGACTTGGAGAGTAGGTTAGGTCATATGAACACCATTTTAAAAAGGGTTGAAAGATTGGAAGAACTGGAAAAGGCGAATAAAAACTTAACTGATGAAATAGAAGAACTAAAAAGACAGTTAAGAGAGGTAAAGGGGGAGAATGAGGAATTGAAGAAGAATAGTAAAGAAAACAGAGAAACAATAGCTAAAGAAAGTAAAAATTGGAAGCAAACCCAAGAAGGAAATAAGATTTCATTCACTGACATAGTCAAACAGCAATTGAAAGAACATACTGAAGACTCAGTTATTAAAGTGATGAGACAAAAGGAGAATATAGTAAGGGATTTAGCAGACAAGAAGAAATGTATAATTATATTAGGAATGGAAGAGAAACACAACACAGATAGAACCACAAGAATCAAAGAGGAAAATGAAAAAGTAAGCCAATTACTAGAATCAGTTCAGGAAGATGAGCCAGGAATTATGAAACAAATCGAAGAGAAATTTAGACTCGGAAAGTATAGCACAGACAAGACCAGACCAATTAAGATTAAATTCAAGTCACAAACAACGGCAGAGAATATCTTATCCAAAACAGGGAAACTAGCAACAAGTGAACAACACAAAAAGATATGGATAAAAAGAGAAATGAATAAAGAGGAAAGAGAGGAAGAAAAGCAGAAAAGACTGGAAGCTAAGACAAAAAACGAGAACAGAACGGAGTCAGAGAAAGAGAGATTCTATTGGAGAGTAGTGAACATGAAACTAAGGAAGTTCGACATACAAAAGAAAAACATAAGGGAAACAGAGAACACAATGGAAGTGGCAGAAAACTAAGAGTGTCTTACACAAATATAGATGGATTAATAACAGGATTGAATGAGCTGAATGATTATTTGAAAGAAAAAGAACCGGACATAATGGGAATTGTAGAAACAAAATTAAAAGGCCCACTACCACCCAACAGTGTAGGACATGATGCATACAATTATTGGATTAGAAACAGAGAGAAAAAGCAAGGGGGTGGAGTTATGTTCCTGACTAAGAAGGATATAAACGTGAAAGGTGTCATATATGGAAAGAATACAGTAGAGATGATTATGATAGAAGTGGAAGACAGAGATAAGAAGAGCAGAAAATTTGTGATCAATTATGTGCCTCCGAAAACAGCCTCATGGGAGGAGAGTGAATATAAAAGTATGTTAGAGGACACAAAGATAGCATTAACTAAAATAATGGAAGACGGAGGAAGAATAGTTATGATGGGCGACTTTAATTGCAAAGAAATCTGCTGGGAAGAAATGACAGCAAAGAGTGGTGATGACTCATGGGGAAATGCTCTACTTGAGATGATTACTGACCATTCAATGACACAATGGATACAAGAGAACACTAGGTATAGAAATGAAGAAGAACCATCGAGGCTAGACTTAATAATTACATCTGAACCTAGAATAGTGGACAAGATTGAATATAAAACACCAATAGGTAAAAGTGACCACATATTGATTGAACTGGAACTTAATGAAGAAAAATATATGAAAAGAAATGAACAATATAGAAAAGGAAGAATGATGTATGAAAAAACAAACTTTGATAAAATAAGAGAATTCTTCCAACAAGAAAACTGGGAAGAAATATACAAAGAAGAAACATCAGTGGAAGAGAAATGGAATATTTTGACAAAAATTTACAAAGGAGTGGAAAAGTATGTCCCAAGACAAAAACAAGAAAAAGAATATGTAAAATGCTGGTACAACAAAAGTTGTAGGGAGTTAAAAGACAAAAGAGACAAAGCCTGGACCGGATGGAAAAAAGACAGAAGACCTGAAAAATGGAAAATATATACTGATTATAGAAATGAATATGTACAAAAGTGCAGAGAGGAAAAAAGAAAATATGAAAAAGATGTTATAGAAAAGTGTAAAGATCAACCAAAACTATTCTACAGATTTGTAAACAATAAACTGAAAAACAAACAAGACTTGGAGAAATTAAGACAAGGAGGAGTTGAATACACTGAGGAAATGGAAATGGCAGAAATTATGAACAAACATTTTAAATCAGTGTTTACAAGGGAAAATATACAACCTGAAGAGATTGAGTGGAAGGAAAAAGTCCCCCCTATGGAAGAAATAGAAGTAACGAAGAATGAAATATTGACACACTTGGGTAATTTTGATGTCAGAAAATCGCATGGGCCAGATGAAATAGCAAACTGGATTCTGAAAGAATGTAGGAATGAACTGGCAGACAAAATACATAGCATAATAAGCAGTTCCTTAAAAGAAGGAAAAGTTCCAGAAGATTAGAAAAAAGCAAATATAGTACCTATATATAAAGGAGGAAATAAAGAAGAACCTACCAACTATAGACCAGTCTCTCTAACAAGTACAATAGCAAAAATATGTGAAAGAATTATCAAAAGTAGATGGGTAAAATACTTGGAAAAAAACAACGTACTAAATCCAAGGCAATTTGGATTCAGACAAGGACGATCATGCGTCACCAATTTAATATGTTTCTATTCAAGGCTAATAGATATAATACAAGAAAGAGATGGATGGGCTGATTGTGCATTTCTAGACCTAAAAAAAGCTTTTGACAAAGTACCACATAAGAAGTTGCTTAAGAAATTAGAATATGAAGGAGGAATACAAGGTAAATTGCTAAATTGGATGGAAGACTTTTTGCAAGAAAGGAAAATGAGAGTAGTGATAAGAGATCAGCACTCAAAATGGAATGAAGTAATAAGCGGTGTCCCGCAGGGAACAGTTCTGGCCCCAATAATGTTTGCTATATATATTAATGATATGGATGAAGGAATTGAAAGCTATATGAGCTTCTTTGCAGATGATGCAAAATTACTGAAAAGAGTGAAAACTGAAGAAGATTGTGAATCACTACAGAGAGATCTAAATAAAGTACAAGAATGGAGTAGGAAGTGGGAGATGGAGTTCAATACAAAAAAGTGTAGTATAATGGAATTTGGAAAAAGCAAAAACAGAATAACAGGATCATATAATTTGGGAGAAGAAGGAATAAAAAGAGTAGAAAATGAGAGGGACCTGGGAGTCATTGTTATGAATAATATGTCACCTGAGAAACATATAAATAAGATTTTTGGAGAAACTTATAATTTAATAAGAACAATCAAAGTGGCATTTACATACCTGGATGAAGAAATGGTGAGGAAAATCCTAATCACCCTGATAAGACCAAGATTGGAATATGCAGCAACGATATGGTCACCAAGTACAAAAAAATGTATAAAAAAACTTGAAAGAATACAAAGAGCAATTACTAAACTGGCACCAACACTCTCAAAACTATCATATGAAGAGAGACTACAAAAACTTAAACTACAGACACTAGAGCAAAGAAGAGAGAGAGGAGATTTGATAGCTATTTACAGAATCATGAAAGGCATAGAAATTACTGATAGAGAGAATCTGATAAAATGGGATGACAGAAATACAAGAGGACACGGAAAGAAAATAAAAAAAGACAACTATAGAAGAGATTTGAAAAAGAACAGCTTTCCTCACAGAGCAATAGACAGTTGGAACAAGTTAGATGAGAAAGTGGTGTGTGCAAAAACAATACATGAATTTAAAAATAGTTTAGATAAAATGAGATATGAAGACGGGACCTCACGAGCATAGCTCCCCTTCCCGTAAAATACAACTAGGTAAATACAACTAGGTAAATACACACACACACACACACACACACACACACACACACACACACGCACACACACACACACACTTATTGTGGTCCCCGGTTGATTGACGACGGCAGTGCTACGGTGAAATGTGATGACGTTAGTGAGGCTGGGTGGTGATGCTGAAGTCTTTGTCACTGATACTAGCGGAGGTGACTGTGGAGCACAATTCTTGATCCGCATATCCACACACACACACACACACACACACACACACACACACACACACACACACACACACACACACACACAAAATAACTCATAAATTTCTCTCAACAATTGCGGTCGCTTTTTGTCTTTGTGTTGCCATAATTGCAAATTATTTTTCATGAAAAAACTATATACGTTTGTCATGGGCACGCGGCATTCCTCGTTTGACAGTTTCATTCTCCCCAAAACGGTAATAATGAATTAGTTCTAAAACATTATTCGAGTTTTTAACTTGTAACGGAAGACCACACAGCTGATTTTTTTTTTTTTTTAAACGTCTTTTGTCATGGACGTTACTTGTCACGAACGTTTGTTGTCACGAACGATTGTTG
Source organism: Oratosquilla oratoria (assembly GCF_046742065.1). NCBI lineage: Eukaryota > Metazoa > Arthropoda > Malacostraca > Stomatopoda > Squillidae > Oratosquilla > Oratosquilla oratoria. The sequence goes on from NW_027467508.1 coordinate 93,751, forward strand.
TCATTAATGTTTCTTGTCACGAACGATTGTTGTCATGAACGTTTGTTGCCACGAACGATTGTTGGCACGAACGTCTGTTGTCACAAACTATTGTTGTCACTAACGTTTATTGTCACGAACGATTATATAATATTGTCACGAATGTGTTGTCACGAACGTTTGTTGCCACGAACAATTATCGTCACAAACGATTGTTGTCGCGAATGTCTGTTGTCACCATAGACCCTATTTAAGGGGTCTATGGTTGTCACAAACTATTGTTGTCACGAACATTTATTGTCACGAATGTTTGTTGTCACGAACGATTATTGACAAGATCGTCTGTTGTCACGAACGTTTGTTGTCGTGAGCGTTTATTGTCACGAACGTTTGTTGTCGTGAACGTTTATTGTCATGAACGTTTGTTGTCACGAACGTTTATTGTCACGAACGTTTGTTGTCATGAACGTTTATTGTCACGAACGTTTGTTGTCACGAACGATTGTGATGAACGTTTGTTGTGACAAATGTTTGTTGTGATGCTGACGACGAACGTTTATTGTGACAAATATTGTGATGAAAGGCCAACGTGACAAACGTTCGTCTGAACAAACTTCACTGGAACGGAAAAAAAAAAAATCCAGATGAAACCGTTCTGGAAATGATGAAATACAACTTACTCAAAGGAAAAAAACCTTCTTCCAATCATGAGAGTTAATCGAGAGGATCCAGTTCAGAGAAATGGGAAGCCAGTTTCTAGACAATATTCTAGCAAACATGAGAGATAACCCTTAGAGACAAAGAACTCGACACCTTTCTAGGTTGTGTGTGCGAGTTTCTTTGATACTTGACTTTTGCGTCCAAACAAGATTCCCGTTTTCTTTGCCGCGGAGCTCGAAAAGACTTTTTCTTCTCCTTCGAAATGGAGTTCTCGATTTCTCATTAATTGTTATCCTCCCAAAGGTGTATTTGTCTTAAGGATCGATGGTACTTTTTTCCTCTGAACCTTTTTCTCCCGTCTTTTGGGGATTCTTTGATCTCTCATCTTTGATGGAAGGGAGGTCGCCATCTCAGGATTCTGCTGGAAAGGCTACAGATTTCCAGTCCTCGACTGTCTTCCGAGTTTCTTTTCTTTGTGGGGACGACGTGTGAACGGTTGCTGTTAAAGATCGTCTTTGTGTTTTGTCTATTTTTTTTTTCTGTCTACCGAACTGTGTGGCAGGAAAATGGGATAACCCTTAATCTGTGTGTGTGTGTGTGTGGTTCTCTATGGTCTTTGGATCACGTGTTGGACTCGTGATCGACAGCTATTTCCCTCCCGGAAGAGAGCTCAGAGCTCGTATATATGACCGATCTATGGGTAATACTGTGACCTTACACGCACACACACCCAACTCTCCACCCACGAGAGTTGGAGTAACAACCCGCAGCGCAGCGATACTGAAATTATTTCAGCCCTGGGCGAGATTCAAAGCCGGACTTCCGTAGTGGCAGCCGGAAACTCTACCAATTGCGCCACAAGTTGTGTGTGTGTATGTATGTGTGTGTGTATGTGTGTGTATGTGTGTGTGTGTGTGTATGTGCGCGCCTGAGTAAACACAAGGAAAGGTACATTCATATATCAAAGGCTTTTTCCCCCTTACAAGGGAGGTAGCCAAAAAAAAAAAAAAATAAAGCCATAAAATCCACTTCAACCAATTCTCTCTCCACATACTCCACTCCCACTCACCGTCCCTCCCTAGGAAAGATAAACTGACAAAGGAGAGGACTGAAATGCAGGTCACTTTCAGACCTCGCAATGAGAGTTTTATGCTCCACACACGGAGGGGTTCCCCCCCAGCTCGTCCCGTCGACCATGCCACTGGCCAGGGATCCTGAAGTCGTTTCTGAAGTGGAGGTCCTCTCCTGTGAGCCATCGAACTCCAAATCCACATTCCAAACAGAAGAGGCCAACATCCAGAGCGCCATCGACCCTCAAGAGGATATGGTAATCTTGCAGTCCTGACCCTAGGGCCGCTCTGCATGCACATCAACAGGTGCGGCCGTCCCATGACAACGAGCCTCATCAAGGCAGACACCGAGTCTCGTTCAGTGTCTGGCGGCCGCCGGGAACCGGGCGAGACTCAATTGGATTCCGGGCCATGTGGGGGTAGAGGGGAACGGGGACGCAGATGCAGCTGAGCCGGGCCCATCTCAGAGGTTCCATTTGTCAACCATCAGGTTCCAATGACCTTAGGACAGATGGGGGACGTTGGAAGGGCGCGACTGTCGCGCGTATCTGCGCCTTCGGGGAACTCGAGGCCAAGTAGCATGTCCTCGAGCATTTCAGGGACCTCGCGAGAGCAGAGCTCACTCTCTCTCTCTCTCTCTCTGTGTCTCTCTTTCTATCTATCTCTCTCTCTCTCTCCCTCTCTCCCCCTCTCTTACTCTCTCCCTCTCTCCCCCTCTCTCTCTCTCTCTCTCTCTCTCTCTCTCTCTCTCGGGAAGATGAAAATGAGGTTTATGAATAGAGCTAGAGTGGAAGTCATTTCTTGAACTCGGGTCGCATCCATTGTACCCCAGGGAGGAGTTGCAGAAGACTTTCCTTTGCCATCCCAAACATTCACACAGAGATATGATCATCACAGACTCAGCATCACAGACACGCCCATTAGAAAACCAAACCACAAATAAGAAAAAGGGAAACTTGGTCGACAGCTCTGTCTTCCGCATGGATGTAGGTCGGAAAGAGCCAAAAAATTCTAACTTATTTTTCTTCCCATTCTTTGTAAACTTTTTTTTTTTCTTCACGAAATTTTGGAAAAAAAAAATCTTTTTGTTTCTGTTCCCCCTTTTCTCGTTGCAGCTTTCAGTGTGTTGTGTCTGATTGTTCTCTTGTTTGAAAATCTACTTACTATTTTTGTTAAAAGGATTACAAAGGAAGAAGAGCATGCCGACAGGGGACCTTTTGGTCTATAAACTAGGTCGGATGCAAGAAAAAATAAACAAACAAGTAATTTATTGAATAAAATAAATAGATAATGACATAATAAACAAACAGAAAAATAACAGTAATTTATGATAGATAATAGATAAATAAATGATAAAAATAAACGTATAAATAATAATAAATAGATAAGTAATGATAAAGATAATAAGTAAATTAAGATAAATGGTAGATATTACAGCATACTGCTTGCGTGTTTATCTAAATGACATTTAAAACATCGAACTGTACTACAGTGCACTGCCTCTGCAGGAAGTTTATTCCATTCAGTAACTACACTGTTAGCGAAGTTGTTTCTTTCCACATTCCAAATTAAATCTACTTCCTGACAGTTTGAGATAATTACTTCTTGTCGGATTCTCATTCAGTGTAAAAATTTCGTCACTTTCGATGTTGTCAATTCTCTTTAGAATCTTAAAGACCTGTATCAAATCACCCCTGAGTCTACGCCTTTTTAGGAAAAACAGATTGATTTAAGGGCATTATGTTTTCCTATATATTACCTTGCTGCTTTTGATGTACTTGATGTTCGATTATTCGTTTTTAAGATGAATTGTCTCTCTATTTGTCATCTAAACGTAAAAAAAAAAATCCTTTCTGCGCATTAGTGTCAATGGGACAAATATAGGTTTAAGAAGTAAATATGGCGGTTTACCAACAGAGTGGTCAAGGAATGGAATAGACTTAACAACCACTTAATGAGCTCTGAAACAATTGGTGGTTTAAAGATGAGATTAGATAATTTTATGGATGACAGATGGTAAGGCACATGGAACTATCAAGTG
>NW_027467508.1:102500-132500 GCF_046742065.1 Oratosquilla oratoria
CTGCTACAAATGGTAACTAATAACGCCGGGACAATGCCAATATGTTTTTAACGATTCCCATACGAGTCCCGATAACTGCTGTAAACTTCCGATTCCGATGAATTATTAATAAAGATAATTTGTTCAAAAGGTATTGGTTTCCCAAACCAACTGCAGGGCCGGGAAATAGCCGTGAATTATAACCATTGGAGGTATCGGTATCGGACTAGTATCGGAATCGGAATCGTATCGGAATCGGAATCGTATCGGAATCGGAAATTGAGAGCAGTATCGGGGCAGATGAACTGATAAGACTGATAATAAATCAGTCTTATCAGTTCCCCATAGTTATCAAGATAACAGGCTTGATAACTATCAAATCCCAAAAGGCTAAAAAATGTAAGGATTTAATCACGGTCAGAGGAGATACCATGTAAGGATTGAACCTGTGTTATTAATTTAATTTCTGCTATTAGAAAGACTTTAAATAGCGCCCCGTGGGATGCCCTGTCCTAGTGGCCCTTTCTGCGTCTATAGACTTGTAAAAAGGTTCAACAAACGAAACGTTGTACATTTGATAAAGGTTTCATCCTCACATGGTGTCTACTCATCCATCGTCAATTGAGATTTAATTGGGATGGTTTGGACACATGGAAAAAATGAATGAAAGAAAGATTAGTAAAAGAGGTGTGGAAGGCAGAGGTGGAAGGCGTGAACATGAGGGGAAGACCGAGGATGAGATGGATGGATGGGGTGAGGGTGGGCGTTGAGCAAGAGGGGGATGTCTGTTGAGCAAGGAAGAGAGAAGGCAGGAGATAGGGATGAATAGAGAATGGCTGTGTATAGATGACACTGTTATGCACGGAAGAGGCGGGTGGGGGGGGGGAGTAGGGGGTGCGTATGTGAATGTTTTTTTGACGCAGTCCGAAGGGATTTCTCCTCGTCTTCTCTTTTTCTGCATGAGCGGACGTAGAGGGGGTGGGGGGTCACCGATTAAGTGAAGTGGCCTTGCTGTGGATGTACTGTGTCTTGCTGCAGTGCTTCTGACCCAGGGCAGTGGGCGGGATACAGGGATGACCCGTCATCCACGAGGAGCTAAGATGAGAGGGAGGGAAGGGAGGTGGGTGGGAGTGGTTACGTGCCTTTGATTTGGCTACCCTCCTTATAAAGGGGAAAAAGCTCTTGGTATATACATAAGATCTCCGTTTGCAAAAGGGGCATGAAGTCTCGGGTACGATAATGTGTTGCAGAACCAAATGTTAGAAATGATTATAATACGATTTATACTTGATAGTGTATACTTTGATGTAAAGATAGATCGATAAATATTTGATAACTGTCATGACGCTGGGCGCACAGAAATCAATTCACGAGATAGGATTGAGATGGTGATTGAAACGAGATTTCCAGATTTACAGAATTGTAGGGCCTTGTTGGCGAGGGATCATTTTTTAGTCCCGGATTCGATTCCCGGCCGCGAAATCAAAGGCTATTGATTATTCAATCGTTCACCATTCACTTTAGTCCTGTTATCGAGTCTATCACAGTAGGATATTTTCAATCCCGGTTATGTATGATTTACATACATATACCAAAGGCTTTTTCCCCACTTACAATGGAAGTAGCCCAGTAAAACAAAGGCATAGAAACCGCTCCAACCCATTCCATCCCCTACATACTCCACTCACATCTACCCTCTTCCCTCCCTCCCATCTTGGCACCTCCTGGATGACGGGTCATCCCTGCATCCTCTCCACTGCCCTGGGTCAGAAGCAATGCTGCAAGGCACAGCACATCCACAGCAAGGCCGCTGTGAGTTAAATCCTTTTGATGTTAGTTTGTGCAGAAGACGCTGAAGAACTAACTTGAGGCGTTATCACACTAAGCTATCTTTCCTCCGACTGTCGGAGCAAATCTCCAGCTCGCAGAATCTGGTATGCTAAAGGAAAATGATTTTCATCCAGGATATCAAACGACCTCCTACGTATTTTTGGTTGAGAAAACGAAATAGTTCACCTGAATGATTTTTACGTCGGAAAAGGTTCTGGAGGTGGGCGGGATCTCCGATTAATCGGAGGTTGGAGGAAATACAGCCCAGTGTGATAACCCCCTTTAGTCTCACAAGGGTGCTGAGGCGTTGCGCGTCCACAACCTACTTCGCCTCCCCCGCTTCTCTACTACAAGCTCAGCTTTAAGTCCGAATGAACAGGAGAGGAGGGAAGTCGTCAGTTAGATTATATTGTTCTGTCTAACGCCAATTAATTCCATCCAGCTTGAAAGAAGCCATTGATAGAGAAACTCGTTTGAGAGAGATCCTGTCGTAATATTTTCCATGTGAGTATTTATAGAGGATATTCTTATTTGAACCGTGGTATCTGTTGCTCTGCAGGATCTCGGCCAGCACTGGAAAGCACGCGGATAACTATTGAAACTGGAGCGGCTAATGTCATTTCGAAAATAATTTCCTCAAAGGTAACTGATGAAACCGCGTCTCGCTCGGGTTAGCAATTTATATAACTTGAGCCGGAGATTCCCAAACTAGCGGGCGCCGCAGGGTGGGATGAGAATGTTACAAGAGGGGCGTGGAATCATCTGCTCAAAAATCATTGTTTAATAAGAATGATTTAAATAATTCCAACAACACCTGCCGTTACATACGTGCAAAGTCTAATTCTATTAGTCACCCCCAACCAGTTTTTTATTTTTTTTTATTAAGATATGAATATAAAAGATATAAATGGAATTCAACAAGAACCCACTGTGTTGGATAAGAAGAAATGAAATAGATGATATCCATATATTTCGATCACGGACTGTGATCCTCTTCAGTGGTTCCTCTTCATTTCTTCTTATCCAACACAGTGGGTTCTTGTTGAATTTTACGAATGTGTTACGACATTACTTTGCAGTTATATAAATGGAAATTATATAATTTCATATAAACACAAAAAAAGGTCGGGGTAGGAGGTCTGCTGGAATCACTGTCTTAACCACCTAAGATGATGCCTGCGTTGGCGTCATGAGACGTTAGTGGGTACACGAAGATGCCGACGTCGGCGTCATGTATATATATATATATATATATATATATATATAATATATATAATATATATATATGTGTAGAAAGATCACTACAAACAACACGTGATCCACAAATTTTGCTGGTAACCACTAAGGAAATCGGAAGAAAACAGTAATTCCCAAGCGCTTTCGTGTAATTCACATCTTCAGGGGAATACATGAAGATGTGAATTACACGAAAGCGCTTGGGAATTACTGTTTTCTTCCGATTTCCTTAGTGGTTACCAGCAAAATATATATATATATGTATGTATGTATATTTGTAGTTGTACACGAATTACCCCAGAATTCTGTGAACTGGTTTGATCACGTCTTCTGTGTTTACTATTACTCATATTAAAGAGAACGAGTAATCCAGCAGTGAGTTTATATTTTATAATGCGAGTAGTGTGATGAATCGTACATATGGCAGCCAATGCTGCGCGCGAGAATTTGACTCATACTGAAGTAGTTAATCTGTCTTGATAACAATGCAAGATTGACTGTTACAACTGTTATACTAAAAGGACATTGTTTTACCTGACTCAAGACTATTTTCTATGGCTTTGAAAAATCCAGTGGATTCGAGGCGGGGGACAAGGATGGGCTGTCATCCACGAGGAGCTAAAGTAGATGGGAAACAAATGGATGATGAGTAGGGTGTGTGTGCGTGCCTTTGACATGGTTACCTGTTTCATAAAGAGAAAGAAGACTATATGTACTTAGAGAAATCATGTTAGTTTATCTATCTATGTCACTGTCCAGTAATGTCGTAACACATTAATAAATACACTTAACACCCACTGTTGATTGGATTTAAGAAAGGAAATAACGATTTCCGTATATTTCGATCACTTGCTGTGATCCTCTTCAAGCGGAATACAAAGACAAGAGAAAACACATATCTTATGTACAGAGGAGAGAGGTGGAGTGAGGGAACATGGACATGTCATATAAGGTAGCGTCTGTATTGCTGCGCGGGCTTTGTGGCAAGTCGTCCGCTTTTACAATAGAAGGAAGTAATTTGTTTACGGCCAAGGTGGTTATGTAATCAGGTGACCATTGTCCTTTTGAAATATCGAAATTAGGGAAATGTTGATTTAAGGAAGATTCAATGATTTTCCTTTTATCTATCTATATACTAAGGGCTTCCTCTCTCTTATATGGGGGGGGGGGTAGCCAAGTCAAACCCACGCGCCCATTCCCATCTATTCCATTCCCATTCAATCCCTTGTTTCCCTCTCATCTTAGCTGCTCGTGGATGAAGGGTCATCCCTGTCTCCTGCCCATTGCCTGGGTTAGATGCAATGCAGCAAGACACAGTACATCCAGAGCAAGTTACAAATCCGAAATATTTTTAGAAATGCGCATAATACCTGATAGATTTTGAGCAGCTCTCTTGAATTAATATAAATGAATATATGAATATATAGTATATATATATATATATATATATATATATATATATATATATATAAGATTATTTCAGACATTCTCTCATATATATATATATATATATATATATATATATATATATATATATGTATATATAACTGTATTGACTTGAAAGATATGTAATTTATTTTAGATACGATTTCAGTTCGCCAAACTAATCAGTTTTAACAAGAATCACACACCCATAGTAATATATATGTGTATATATATATATATATATATATATATATATATATATATATATATATATATATATATATATATATGTATATGTATATATACATACAGGCAAAATCCCCTATGCTAAGCCGCCTGTCATCACTTCCTGTCATTCGCTACTCAGTTACTACAATACAAATCATAAAAAAAATAATGATAATAAATCATGTTCTGAATTACATGTAGAAATTAATTACAAGGTTTGCATAAACATGGAACCACCGAAATAAAAGAACAAAAAGAACATAAAGAACCAAATATCACAAACCCGACAAAATAACACTGCACTATCTTGCTACGATACAAATCAAAACAATAAAACAAAAAAACAATTCTGAATGACATAAAGAAATTAATTACATAGTTTGTATAAAGTGTCAAACCGAAACAAAAAAGAAGGAACAAAAAGGACAAAAAGAACCAAATATCACAGACCCGACAAAATAAAACTGCTGCACTCTATAGCTACGATATAAATCAGAATTTTTGTTTTGTTTTATTGTTTTGATTTGTATCGTAGCTATGGAATGCAGTGTTATTTTGTCGGGTTTGTGATATTTTGTTCTTTATGTTCTTTTATTTACGGTGGTTCCATGTTTATGCAAACCTTGTAATTAATTTCTACATGTAATTCAAAACATGATTTATTATTATTACTTTTTTATAATTTGTATTGTAAAGGGTTTCTCTTTATCAATATTGCATTGGAATTACTTTTGGTTTTAACATTATTATTATTATTGTTGTTATTATTATTATTATTATTATTATTATTTTTATTATTATTATTATTATTTTTATTATTATCATTATTATTATTATTATTGTTATTATTATTATTATCATTATTATTATTTACTATTATAATTATTATCATTATTATTATTATTGTTGTTATTATTATTTACTATTATTATTTATTTATTTATTTATTTGTTTGTTTATTCGATTAATTTCGAACGGGGTGGGATTCAGCACAAAATTGATGGGGGACCTACAACATGGTTGAGAATTGATGAATGGGGGAAATGGAGTGAAAGAGGTCAGGAACCGCTGTGACCTGACCCATTAAAGGTCAGCGGGTGTGTCACAAGGACAGAAGCGGCCGTGAACTCCACTCTCGACAATATTCCCGATTTAATATCTCGTTTATGCTCTCATATTCCTTCAAATATTTCACAGGTCGCTATGGCAGTGATGATTCAAATAACCAAAGACGACGTCTCAATATACCATGTATGGTGGGCACGAGCAAATGCAGTTCTGGTTTCGTGGTACTATTTTATTCAGCTGAGGGAAGCCTTCGGTAGCCGAAGGCTCAAGTCAACTGTGTGACTCTTTCGAGTATTTAGAGTGAGAAAATTTTCCAGGCGATGCGCCTTCAAGAGCGGGACCTCTTCAGTGTCCGCGGAGGCTTCTCCAGCCACAGATTCTCTTGAGGGGGTCAGGTTCCAGAAGAAGACTCAGAAGCGTTCCGGAGGCTGAGTTGAGCTCTTTCCAGCCTTCTCTCTTGTAGATTTTTTTGTCCTTATTGGCCCACATTCTGTAATTGTGTGACTTTCGAGTATTTAGAGGAGAATGATTTCCAGGCGATGCGCCTTCAAGAGCGGGGCCTTTTCAGTGTCCGCGGAGGCTTCTCCAGCCACAGATTCTCTTGAGGGGGTCAGGTTCCAGAAGAACACTAAGGAGCGTTCTCGAGGCTGAGTTCAGCTCTTTCCAACCTTCTTTCTTGTAGATCCTCTTGTCCTTTTCGGCCCACATTCTGTAATCGTTGTTTACGAGGTTTGCCTGTGACCATGGCTTTTTTGTGGTCATCAGTTTGAAGAAGATGATGCCACAAGCCCACAGGTCGACTGGAGGGCCGAGGTACCTCTTCTCCTGTCGCTGCAGTAATTCGGGTGCCATGAACGACTTGGTGCCCACCTTTCGGGTCAGTCGAATTTCCTTGCCGTCCTTTAGGAACAGACCGGCAAGACCGAAGTCAGAGATCTTGAGAACCTTGTCTTTGGTCAGGAGAAGGTTGCCTGGCTTGAGATCTCGGTGGACGACACCTCTCGAGTGGATGTATGTGACGCCATCCAGCAGCTGTTCGAAGTAGAATTTGACCTCGTTTTCGCTCAGGTAAGGCATGTTGGTGGTCAGGTTGCCTCTGGAGCAATACTCAAGATTCAGGCTGAGTGTTCTCATCTTCTGTTCCCAGCAGAAGAGTCTGAGCACATTGGGATGGCTCAACTGAATTTGGATCACTTCTTCAAAAGTGAATCCACGTTTCGAAGGCTGGGAAAGAAGGACCTTGCGGGCGATCCGTTTCTTCAGTTTAATATTTTCTAAAAGAAACACTTTGCCAAAAGCTCCTTTTCCAAGAACCCTGACTCTTCTCCAGCCTGAAGTGAAGTTGCAACGCTTCAGTACTTCTTCGTTGTTCTTCAGGACTTCTTCGTAGTCTGTCAGGTCAATGGGTCTGGTGGCAAAGTTTGAGGATTGGTCGACTTCGGCTCCTCTGGAAGACTTGTCCTTCCGTCTGTGGCTGAGTTCCTGGAAACAGCGGCAGAGTGCGAAGAACACCAGGAAGATCATGTTGATTGAAGAGTAGATTCCTACAACGACTGAAGTTCGGAGGGCCAAGAGCGATGACCACGAAGACTCGAGAAGTCGTGTGAGATTTGTGGTCACTTGGTGCACCAAGGCTGAGTTTCGGAAAGACGAGGTCATCGGCAGGATCACAACTTATCTACTCTCTCTCTCTCTCTCTCTCTCTCTCTCTCTCTATTTCATTCGTTGTTGGCGTAATCGGAAGTATACTGGTCTCGCATTCACTTGTTAGTGGGTTCGAATCCCGCACTTCTCTTCAATTAACATTTCTCTTTACGCTCGTTTGACTACTTTTAAGTCTGGTTAAGCTTTGAGCTATTTTATCAGACAAGAATTTAAATTAGAAGAGAGCAACTTAATGAATATATTTAATCCCACTGGCACAATTTTAATTTGTATTTATCCTCTGTGTTGTCAATTATGACGACGCTTTGCAAAGAACGTTCTGTTATCTTGTGACAATGTTGTTGATTTCTTGTATCGACTAATAATCCCTGTGCCATTTGACCTGGGCTCCAGTGGCGTGATCAGAAGCGTGCCGGTCTCGCGTTCGCTTAGTTGCGGGTTCGAATCCCGCACTTCTCTCCGATTTCTACCAAACAGAGCGAATGAAAAGGGTAGAGGTTATGGCTTCAGCCGCAGCAGTTCAGCGCCTCCGTGCGTAGGCGTCTTACATTCTTGTGTTTGTTTGGAAGTATTGAATTATGTCTGCTGATATCTGTGGATCTAATACTTTACTTTTCATTTATATATTATTTCTTGGTATTACTTTTTTATTCTGATTTATTTTGTTTTATTTTTATTAAGAAATGTATGCTGGATTTCCATGGCTTGCAGTAATATCTTTTTTTTATTTTATATTTTTCTTACGATTCCTAAGTTGAAGACCTGGCTGTTTCCTGATGTCCTTTTTAGAAACTCAATATATATTTTCTCTTGATTATCTGATTCGTAACAAAAATATCTTAATACTCAGTTGACTAATCCAGTGGTTTCAACATTTCAATTATGACTTTCTATTCTTTATACTCTCTCTCTCTCTCTCTCTCTCTCTCTCTTCCGCTCTCTCTTCGCAGTGTCATTACTACTTGCACAATTGTGAAATTGACATGTCTTTTATTTTTCACTTATTTTATGAAAACTAGAAAAATGGGTGTTATATAATCTTTTTAGATGTACCTTAGTGCTTATAATGTGGTAATCAGCTGATATTGCTTTCCAAATATATGTGAAATTGAAGTTGATCATTCTTCTTAAATGTGTGAGACTAACTACATCTTTGATCCCAACGCCTCATGTACACACACACACACACACACACACACACACACACACACACACACACACACACACACACACACACACACGCACAGACACACACACGCACAGACATATATATGTATATATATGTATATATATATGACGTAAGCGGGGTAGGAAACACAGGAGTCTTAGGCTTGAGTTTATTCCTGATTAGTTTCGCACGTTTGCTTTTTCAAAGGAATGGGTTTACAAACGGGCTGTGGGCATTATATACATGGGGTGGGTGGACCTCACTACCTCCTCGTGTTACCATAGTTGGTGACGAGTGTGAACATTACATTGTGGCTAATGTAACAATGATGAAGTTTTACAATTAAATATGATGATAACACTAATAACAAAGAAATTATGAATAGTAATTGTAACAATAATAATAATAACAATGATAACAAAAATGAAAAATTAAATATTTAAATATATATATATATATATATATATATATATATATATATATATATATATATATATATATTTGTGTGTGTGTTTATTTATATATATATATATATATATATATATATATATATACTGGCAACGTAATCAAATACTCCTTTATATTAAATGTATTCATACATTACAAAAGACCTTTCAGGAGTTCAGGACCAATGGTCAATAAAAAATAAATAGATTATTACCCCCATAGACACTACCGGAAAAAAAAAAAAATAGAAGAAAAGCGAATAGATAAACGACCGGGAGAAGTTTAATGGGATTCAGTGACTCAACCTTCCAGCCTCTTCTTCCCTCCTCCTCCTCCTCCCCCTCCCCAACCACGTTCTCCCTCGTCTCTCTCATCCTACTCCCATTCCCCATTCCCTCACCACGAGCCAACCCAGGGCGATTGGGTCGTTTCCTTCTAAGCTTTACGAGGGACTCTCGCTCTTACGCCCTCACAGCTGAGGGCCTTCGACGACCAAGACTTGTTTTGGGACGCGATGTACCAGTTATAACATCTTTTCCAGGTTTATTAGCCTCTCGTACCTCAACGGAATCTAAACGGTTATATCGCGTTTTGTGTGGGATTGATTATATATATATTATATGTATATATATATATATATATATATATATATATTTCAAGTCCTAAAGGTGTTACTGTGTACGTTTCAGAATGATTTGATGACTGTGTTTTCTTGTTCGCTGAATTCTGATTCTGAAGCTTCTACACTGAAGTCTATTTCTCGCTAAATGCAATATGACATGACGTCGAGTTCTCCTGTTCTTTGAGTAACAAGGGGGTGTTGATGGTCTTACTGTTATTATTCATTTAACGAATAACCACAAATGTCTCCATAATGGTTAATTGATTAGTTTCTTTATGCACATATATGCATGTACAGTTACGATATATATATATATATATATATATATATATATATATATATATATATGTATATGCAAAGTAGACCACTTGTTGCACTGAAGATGTAATATACGAAAGCGCTCTGCTTCGTTAGTTTCCTTTTTCCAAGTGGTCTACTTTGCATAAGTGAACACACGTACCCGTGTTCTTATTAGCATATATATATGTATATATATATATATATATATATATATATATATATATATATATATATATATATATATATACATATATAATATATATACATATATATATACATGAAGTATGTTGTTCATTAACTAATCTATTTATTTATCTATATACATATATACTCGTATGTTAGGTATTTAAAGGATGTAAATATATACATATCCATAATTTCTATATATTATGTTTTATAGCCCATCTCTCTCTCTCTCTCTCTCTCTCTCTCTCTTCCTCTCTCGCTCTCTTTGTCTATATATCTGTTTCCCTGTCTATCTATCTAGCTACTTATCTATCTCTAATTATCTATCTTTCTATATATCTATCAATCTTTCTCCCTCTCCCTGTGTCTTTGTCTATTTAGCTAAATAGATACCCGACTACGTAACTATCTGTTTATCTATCTATATCTATTTTTATCACACAGTTCTGAGATATAACCATGTATCTGATATGAGCTTTTCTTTTTATCTCACCCAATTCTGAAAGTGCAAGAGTTTTCAGTCAGCTTCTCGTTTCATACGGATATAAGAATGAAAGAGATTGCAAGAGACCATAAGGGCTACACTAGGCAGTTCCATGTCCATTACCACCTGTCATCTCCATCCATAAGGTTGTGTAACCGCCTGTTAAAACAACCGATAGTTTCAGCGCTCACGACTACATGGTTAGTAAGTCTATTTCATTCGTTGACCACCCTATTAGGAAACCAAATCTTTCCTATTTCCTTCTTAAATCTATATCTGTCCAAATTAAACCCATTACTGCGAGTCCTGACCTATTGTTTCAATATGATGACCTTATATGCGTCACCCTTTTTAAAGCCTTTGATTCACTTGAACACCTCTATTAGATCACCCCGCACTCTGCGTCTTTCCAGAGAGTGTAAGTTTCGCATTCCAGACATTATGTATTGTTGTTCTTCAGTTTCTTTAAGGTCAATTCATTATTTCAATTGAATCGTTTTGGACCCACTTACTACCACTAGTTTTTGGTTAGTGGGTTAGTGACTCCCACTTGGGAGACTCCCGGGTCCCCCCATGCGATGGGGGGGGGGGAGTTCCATAAGCTGAGAACCAGGTCAATAGGATTAATAGGAATGGATAAATTACAGCTCTCTGAAACATCATTACGTCATAGAATTTCAGTGACGTCATGAACTATTTTGTTCAGTTGAGGGCCTGGGACATTCATACGTCATAGGTTTTTTAGTGACGTCATGAGGTGTTTTGTTCAGCTAAGGGGCCGATACATCATTACGTCATAGAATTTTAGTGATGTCATGAACTATTTTGTTCAGTTGAGGGACCGAGACATCATAACGTCATGGCGTTTCTGTGACGTCATGAATTATGTTGTTTATTCATTCATCCATTTACTTATTTATTTATTCATTTATTCATTTACTGATCGATTCATCAGTTTGTTTATTTAGTCAACCTTTGCTCTTACTTTTGTTGTTTTTGTTAATTTTTTCCAAGGAGAACATAAATGTCTTTCTTCACACTTTCCCTGCTTCGTAGTAAGTATGCATAATTCACATTTTCTAGCCACATAAAAAAATTAAATGTCAAATATGTTATAATTATGACTGTTAACGTTGAAAAAAAAGCAAAGCGATTCTCTTCGTCAACATTGAATTGTAATTACTATTATTTTTACCATTGTTATTATTATTATTATAATTATTATTATCATTATTATTATCATTGTTATTAATATTATTATTACTAATATTATTTATTCATTTGTTTAAATTTTTTAACGGTGTGAGATTTAGGACAAAATTGAAGGGGGAGCCACAAATGGTTGAGAACCGCTGCGACCTGACCCATTAAAGGTCAGCGGATGTGTCACAAGGACAGAAGCGGCCGTGAACTCCACTGTCGACAATATTCCAGAATTAATGTCTCGTTTTATGCTCTCATATTCCTTCTAATGTTTTACAGATCGTTTATTGGTGATGATTCAAATAACTTAAGATGACGTCTCAATACACCATGTCTTGTGGGCACGAGCAAATGGAGTTATGGTTTCGTGGTACTGTTTTATTCAGCTGAGGGAAGCCTTCGGTAGCCGAAGGCTTAAGTCAATTGTGTGACTCTTTCGAGTATTTAGAGTGAGAAAATTTTCCAGGCGATGCGCCTTCAAGAGCGGGACCTCTTCAGTGTCCACGGAGGCTTCTCCAGCCACAGATTCTCTTGAGGGGGTCAGGTTCCAGAAGAAGCCTCAGAAGCGTTCTGGAGGCTGAGTTGAGCTCTTTCCAGCCTTCCTTTTCGTAGATCCTCTTGTCCTTATTGGCCCACATTCTATAATCGTTGTCCACGAGGTTTGCCTGTGACCATGGCTTTCTTGTGGTCATCATTTTGAAGAAGATGACGCCACAAGCCCACAGGTCGACTGGAGGGCCGAGGTACCTCTTCTCCTGTCGTTGCAGTACTTCGGGTGCCATGTACGACTTGGTGCCCACCTTTCGGGTCAGTCGAATTTCCTTGCCGTCCTTAAGGAAGAGACCGGCAAGACCGAAGTCCGAGATCTTGAGAACCTTTTCTTTGGTCAGAAGAAGGTTGCCTGGCTTGAGATCTCGGTGGACGACACCTCTCGAGTGGATGTATTTGACGCCATCCAGGAGCTGTTTGAAGTAGAAATTGAGCTCGTTTTCGCTCAGGTAAGGCATGTTCCTTGTGAGGTTTCCTCTGGAGCAATACTCCAGATTGAGGCAGAGTGTTTTCATCTTCTGTTCCCAGCAGAAGAGTGTGAGCACATTGGGATGGCTCAACTGTATTTGGATCATTTCCTCGAGAGTGAATCCTTGTTTCGAAGGCTGGGAAAGAAGGACCTTGCGGGCGATCCGTTTCTTGAGTTTTTTATTTTCCAAAAGAAATACTTTGCCAAAAGCTCCTTCCCCAAGAACCCTGACTCTTCTCCAGCCTGAAGTGAAGCTGTAACGCTTGAGTGCTTCTTCGTTGTTCTTCAGGACTTTCTCGTAGTCTTTCAGGTCAATGGGTTTGGTAGCAAAGTTTGAGGTTTGGTCGGCGTCAGCTCCTCTTGAAGACTTGTCCTTCCACCTGTGGCTGATTTCCTGGAAGCAGCGGCAGAGTGCGAAGAACACTAGGAAGATCATGTTGATTGAAGAGTAGATTCCTACAACGACTGAAGTTCGGAGGGCCTAGAGCGATCCCCACGAAGACTCGAGAAGTCGTCTGAGATTTGTGGTCACCTGATGCACCAAGGCTGAGGTTCGGAGGGACGAGGTCATTGGCAGGATCACAACTTATCTACTCTCTCTCTCTCTGTTTCATTCGCTGTTGGCGTAATCGCAAGCATACTGGCCTCGCATTCACTTGCTAGTGGGTTCGAATCTTGCACTTTCCCCCGATTCACATTTATCCTCACGTTCGCTTTCCTATTTTCAAGTCTGGTGAAGCTTTGATTTTTTTTTTATCAGATAAGAATTTCACTTCGAAGTTAGCAACTTATTGAAGATATTTGATTCCACTTGCACAATTTTAATTTGTATTTATTCTCCGTGTTATCAATTCTGACGATGCTTTGGAAATAACGTTTTGTTATCTTGTGAAAATGTTGTTGATTTCTTGTATCGACTAATATTCCCTGTGCCACTTGACCTGAGCGCTGATGGCGTGATCAGAAGCGTGCCGGTCTCGCGTTCGCTTAGTTGCGGGTTCGAATCCCGCACTTCTCTCCGATTTCTATCAAACAGAGCGAATGAAAAGGGTAGAGGGGACGGCTTCAGCCGGAGCAGTTCAGCGCCTCCGTGCGTAGGCGTCTTACATGCTTCTGTTTGTTTGGAAGTATTTAATTATGTCTGCTGATATCTGTGGATCTAATACTTTACTTTTCATTTATTTATTATTTCTTTCTATTGCTTTTTTATTCTGATCTATTTTGTTTTATTTTCATTAAGAAATGTATGGTAGATCTCCATGGCTTGCAGGTTTATCTTTTTTTATTTCATATTTTTCTTACGATTCCTAAGTTGAAGACCTGGCTGTTCCCTGATGTCCTTTTTAGAAACTCAATATATATTTTCTGTTGATTATCTGATTCGTAACAAAAATATCTTAATACACAGTTGACTAATCCAGTGGTTTCAACATTTCAATTAAGACTTTCTATTCTTTATATTCTCTCTCTCTCTCTCTCTCTCTCTCTCTCTCTCTCTCTCTCTCTCTCTTCCTCCCGCTCTCTCTTCGCATTGTCATTACTACTTGCACAATTGTGAAAATGACATGTCTTTAATTTTCCACTTATTTTATGAAAACTAGAGCAAATGGGTGTTATGTATTATTTCAAGATCTGCCTTAGTACTTACAATGTGGTAATCAGCTGACATTGTTTTCCAAATATATGTGAAATTGAAGCTGATCATTCTTCTTAAATGTGTGAGACTAACTACATCCTTGATCCCAACGCCTCGTGTACACACACACACACACACACACACACACACACACACACACACACACACACACACACGCACATACATATATATGTATATATATACATATATATATGTATATATATATGACGTAAGCGGAGTAGGAAACACAGAAGTCTTAGTCTTGAGTTTATTCCTGACTAGTTTCGCAGGTATGCTTTTTCAAAGGAATGGGTTTACAAACGGGCTGTGGGCATTATATACTGTACATGGGGTGGGTGGACCTCACTACCTCCTTGTGTTACCATAGTTGGTGACGAGTGTGAACATTACATTGTGGGTAATGTAACAATGATGAAGTTTTACAATTAAATATGATGATAACACTAATAACAAAGAAATTATTAATAGTAATTGTAACAATAATAATGATAAAAAAGAAAATTTAAATATTTATATATATACATATATGTTGATAAATTGTTTAAGACAAATGAGTGATAGGTGGGGAAGGGTAAACGAAGATGGGCTAAGAATACATTTATTGTTCTTACGTTTCGGTTATTATAACCTTCCTCAGAGAACTTGTTACAGAACATCTTGGTCACAACATTTATACCCGTAGTGGGGGAACTTGTGAAGCTTCGAGTGTCAGGTTTTTTCTAGCGCATTTATTATTAAGAGACTGGCTGCTTTAGATAGGCATATAAATCCTTCTCTGTCGTTATTATTTTCTTTGACATTTATATGTGCAGCTTCAACTGTTTTTCTCATCTTCTTTTTTAATCCTTTGTGTAAAATCTCAACTTTACTCCAGTCAACATATGCAACATATGCAACATATGCAACAACCTTCCCGAATGGAGTAAAGTTGAGATTTTACACAAAGGATTAAAAAAGAAGATGAGAAAAACAGTTGAAGCTGCACATATAAATGTCAAAGAAAATAATAACGACAGAGAAGGATTTATATGCCTATCTAAAGCAGCCAGTCTCTTAATAATAAATGCGCTAGAAAAAACCTGACACTCGAAGCTTCACAAGTTCCCCCACTACGGGTATAAATGTTGTGACCAAGATGTTCTGTAACAAGTTCTCTGAGGAAGGTTATAATAACCGAAACGTAAGAACAATAAATGTATTCTTAGCCCATCTTCGTTTACCCTTCCCCACCTATCACTCATATATATATATATATATATATATATATATTATGTGTATATATATTGATATATATATATGTACTGGCAACGTAATCAAATACTCCTTTATATTATATGTATTCATACATTACAAAAGACCTTTCAGGAGTGCAGGACCAATGGTCAATTAAAAATAAATAGATTATTACCCCCATAGACACTACCGGAAAGAAAAAAAGAAAAAATAGAAGAAAAGCGAATAGATAAACGACCGGGAGAAGTTTAATGGGATTCAGTGACTCAACCTTCCAGCCTCTTC
The DNA here is from genome assembly GCF_046742065.1 of Oratosquilla oratoria. Taxonomy (NCBI): domain Eukaryota; kingdom Metazoa; phylum Arthropoda; class Malacostraca; order Stomatopoda; family Squillidae; genus Oratosquilla; species Oratosquilla oratoria. Next base: position 118,535 of record NW_027467508.1, read on the forward strand.
TTCCCTCCTCCTCCTCCTCCCCCTCCCCAACCACGTTCTCCCTCGTCTCTCTCATCCTACTCCCATTCCCCATTCCCTCACCACGAGCCAACCCAGGATGATTGGGTCGTTTTCTTCTAAGCTTTACGAGGGACTCTCGCTCTTACGCCCTCACAGCTGAGGGCCTTCGACGACCAAGACTTGTTTTGGGACGCGATGTACCAGATATAACATCTTTTCCAGGTTTATTAGCCTCTCGTTACTCAACGGAATCTAAACGGTTATATCGCGTTTAGTGTAGGATTGATTATATATATATATATGCACAAATTTCACAAGTCACACGTGAATCACAAATATGCAGAGTCCACTAGGAAAAGTAGGTCAAACAGGAAAAGAATTAGAGGTTAGGATTAAACAGCATAAAAACAGCATAAAAAATGGCCAAGAATCTAGTGCACTTTTTAAACATGTTTGTGAATTTGACCATCCTATTGACTGGAAGAATGCTTCGAAAATTATACAGTGTAAGAACATAACAGAAAGAAATATCATAGAGTCAGGAAATATCAAATGCAATTATGACCAACTCATTAATAATAGTTTAGGATTATATAAATTAGATCCATATATTGTCAGTAATATAAATAGTACATATTTTAAAATAAAGTAATAATGATCTGTTTCCATGACCTCGCCGAGTGGCCCAACCTGAGCTTGCAGGCTTTGGAGAGGAGGGTAAATGTCTCTCTTGTCCTATTTATTCTTTGTATCTCCATTTTTTTTGTTCTCATTTTTCTGTACTCCTTGATAATGTGAATATATCACGAAAGCGCTCGGACTCCGTGTGTTTTTCCTTTTCCTAGTGGACTCTGCATATATATATATATATATATATATATATATATATATATATATATATATATATATATATATATATATATATATATATATATATATATATATATATATATATATATATATATATATATATGTATATATATGTATATATATATATATATATATATATATGTATATATATATGTATATATCTCAAGTCCAAAAGGTGTTACTGTGTAGGTTTCAGAATGATTTGATGACGGTGTTTTCTTGTTCGCTGAATTCTGATTCTGAAGCTTCTTCACTGAAGTCTATTTCTCGCTAAATGTTCTTTGAGTAACAAAGCAGTGTTGATGGTCTTACTGTTATTATTCATTTAACGAATAACCACAAATGTCTCCATAATGGTTAATTGACTGGTTTCTTTATGCACATATATTCATGTCAGTTACGATATATATATATATATATATATATATATATATATATATATATATATATATATATATATATATATATATATATATATATCGCAAAAATAATTACAATAACGCGTGACGAAAAGATATTGCAGAAACCACAGGGAAATTAAAGTCGGAATACTGAACGTTTTCGACTATTAGGGCATCATCAGAGTACAAGAAAGAAAAAAATAGAACACAATATTTATACAGAAGAAAGAAAACTGGGAGAGGTCATAGCCACATAAAACCTTCGGACATTATATATACAACATTAATATTAAACTCCTCGTATCCTTAAGGAGTTTAATATTAATATTATTTTCAAAAACAGTACCATCAAAGAACTCCTTATTAAAAATTCCCCTTGTAATAATGTAGGCTGTGTTTATAGTATTCCCTGTAAAAACTGTAGCTCCTGTTATATTGGCCAAACAGGTAAAGAATTGAATATTAGGATGAAACAACATAAGTACAGTATAAGGACTGGCCAAATGTCCAGTGGGGTTTTTGTCCATGTTAGAGACACAAACCACAACATTGACTGGGACAACGTTAAGAAAATTGTTGATTGTAATTCAGCTTTAGATAGGAACATCATTGAATCCTGTTTCATAAAGAACAATTTTGATAATAATATTAACTTGAGTTTAGGTTTATTTAAACTAGACAATTTTATGATTAATAGGATAGTAAAACAGTACCAAATTTCCTAATGGTACTAAATGTCCTGTGGACCTTTCAGCCACAAGGTTTTGTTCTTTTGTATTTTTTGTTTGTTTTACTATTGCCATTATTATTTCCATGTGTATATGATTGTGTATGTATTTTTTCATTTACTGTTACCATTAATATTTCTATGTATATGAGTGTGTATGTATGTATAACGTCCGAAAGTTTTATGTGGCATAACCTTTCCAGTTTTCGTATTTCTGTTATATATTGTGTTCTGTTTTTTTTTTCTTTTTTGTGCAATTTGATAATAATATTACTTGTGTTTTGGTTTAACTAAACAATTTATAATCATAGGATAGTAAAGCAGTACCTAGTTTCCTAATTGTACCAATTGTCCTATAGACCTTTCGGCCACATGGTTTTTGTTCTTTTTATTTCATTTTTTATTTATTTATTTTTCTTGTTACTATTACCATTCTTATTTCCATGTGTATATGAATGTATATGTATTTTTATTAACATCAACATTTCCATTTGTAATTGAATGTGTTGTATGTATAATGTCCGAAGGTTTTATGTGGCTATGACCTCTCCCAGTTTTCTTTCTTCTGTATAAATATTGTGTTCTATTTTTTCTTTCTTGTACTCTGAGGATGTCGTAATAGACGAAAACGTTCAGTATTCCGACTTTAATTTCCCTGTGGTTTCTGCAATATATATATATATATATATATACATGAATTATGTTGTTCATTAACTAATCTATTTATTTATTTATATACATATATACTCGTATGTTAGGTATTTAAAGGAAAAAATATATACAGTTCCATAATTTTCATATATTATGTTTTATAGCCCATCTCTCTCACTCTCTCTCTCTCTCTCTCTCTCTCTCTCTCTTCCTCTTTCTCTCTCTGTCTGTATATCTGTTTCCCTGTCTATCTATCTAGCTACTTATCTATCTCTAATTATCTATCTTTCTATATATATATATATATCAATCTTTCTCCCTCTCCCTCTCTCTTTGTCTATTTAGCTATATAGATACCCGACTACGTAACTATGTTTATCTATCTATATCTATTTTTATCACACAGTTCTGAGATATAACAATGTATCTGATATGAGTTTTTCTTTTTATCTCACCCAATTCTGAAAGTGCAAGGGTTTCAGTCAGCTTCTCCTTTCATAAGAATATTAAGAATAAAGGAGATAGCAAGAGACCATTGGGGCTACACTAGGCAGTTCCATGTCCATGACCACCTATCATCCCCGTCCATAAAGTTGTCTAATCGTTTCTTAAAACAACCGATAGTTTCAGCACTCACTACTTGGTTACCAAGTCTATTCCATTCGTTGGCCACCCTATTAGGAAACCAATTCTTTCCTATTTCATTCTTAAATCTATATCTGTCCAAATTTAATTCATTACTGCGAGTCCTGACTTATTGTTTCAATATGATGACCTTATTTGCGTCACTTTGTTAAAGCCTTTGATCCAATTGAACACCTCTATTAGATCACCCCTCACTCTGCGTCTTTCCAGAGAGTATAAGTTTCGCATTCCAGATATTATGTATTGTTGTTCTTTAGTTTCTTTAAGGTCAATTCATTACTTCAATTGAATCGTTTTGCACCCACTTACTACCACTAGTTTTTGTTTAGTGGGTTAGTGACTCCCACTTGGGAGACTCCCGGGTCCCGCCCACGAGGGGGGTGGGGGGAGTTCCATAAGCTGAGAACCAGGGCAATAGGATTAATAGGAATGGATTAGTTAAAGCTTTCTGAAACATCATTACGTCATAGAATTTCAGTGACGTCATGAACTATTTTGTTCAGGTGAGAGCCTGGGACATCAATACGTCATAGAATCTCAGTGACGTCATGAAGTATTTTGTTCAGCTAAGGGGCCGATACATCATTACGTCATAGAATTTTAGTGACGTCATGAAGTATTATGTTCAATTGAGGGACCGAGACATCATTACGTCATGGCGTTTCTGTGACGTCATGAATTGTGTTGTTTATTCATTCATCCATTCACTTATTTATTTATTCGTTTATTTATCTGTTTATTTGTTTGTTTATTTAGTCAACCTTTGCTCTTCCTCTTGTGTGTTTGTCACCATTTTCCAACAAGAACATGAATGTCTTTCTTCACATTCCCCCTGCTTCGTAGTAAGTATGAATAATTCACATTTTCTAGCCACAGCAAGAAAAGCATGAAATATCAAATATGATAATTATGATTGTCAACTCTGAAATGAAGCAAAGGGTTTCTTTATCAACATTGTATTGCATTTACTATTATTGTTACCGTTACCATCATCATTATTACTATTATTGTTATCTATATTATTATTATTAATATTATTATTACTTTTATTATTATTATTACTATTATTATTAATTATTATTATTACTATTATTATCATTATTATTATTATTGTTATTATTATCATTGTTATTGTTATTATTATCATTATTATTATTATTATCGTTGTTATTATTATTTACTCTTATTATTATTATCATTATCATTATTATTGTTATTATGATTTACTATTATTATTTATTATTTATTTATTTGATTAATTTTTAACAGGATGGGATTCAGGACAAATTTGAAGAGGGACCCACAATATGGTTGAGAATTCATGAATGGGGAAATGGAGTGAAAGAGGTCAGGAACCGCTGCGACCTGACCCATAAAAGGTCAGCGGGTGTGTCACAAGGACAGAAGCAGCCGTGAACTCCACTCTCGACAATATTCCCGATTTAATATCTCGTTTATGCTCTCATATTCCTTCAAATATTTCACAGGTCGCTATGGGATTGATGATTCAAATAACCAAAGACGACGTCTCAATATAACATGTATTGTGGACACGAGGAAATGCAGTGGTGGGTTCGTGGTACTGTTTTATTCAGCTGAGGGAAGCCTTCGGTAGCCGAAGGCTTAATTCAATTGTGTGATAATTTCGAGTATTTATAGTGAGAAAGATTTCCAGGCGATGCGCCTTCAAGAGCGGGACCTCTTCAGTGTCCACGGAGGCTTCTCCAGCCACAGATTCTCTTGAGGGGGTCAGGTTCCATAAGAACACTCAGGAGCGTTCTCGAGGCTGAGTTGAGCTCTTTCCAGCCTTCTTTCTTGTAGATCCTCTTGTCCTTATCGGCCCACATTCGGTAATCGTTGTCTACGAGGTTTGCCTGTGACCAGGGTTTTCTTGTGGTCATCAATCTGAAGAAGATGACGCCACAAGCCCACAGGTCGACTGGAGGGCCGAGGTACCTCTTCTCCTGTCGCTGCAGTACTTCGGGTGCCATGTACGACTTGGTGCCCACCTTTCGGCTCAGTCGGATTTCTTTGCCGTCCTTAAGGAACAGACCGGCAAGACCGAAGTCAGAGATCTTTAGAACCTTGTCATTCGTCAGGAGAAGGTTGTTTGGCTTGAGATCTCGGTGGGCGACACCTCTCGAGTGGATGTATTTGACGCCATCCAGCAGCTGTTCGAAGTAGAATTTGAGCTCGTTTTCGCTCAGGTAAGGCATGTTGGTGGTTAGGTTGCCTTTGGAGCAATACTCAAGATTCAGGCTGAGTGTTCTCATCTTCTGTTCCCAGCAGAAGAGTCTGAGCACATTGGGATGGCTCAGCTGGATCTGGATCATTTCTTCGAAAGTGAATCCACGTTTCGAAGGCTGGGAAAGAACGACCTTTCGAGCGATCCGTTTGTTCAGTGTTTTATTTTCCAAAAGAAACACTTTACCAAAACCTCCTTTTCCAAGAACCCTGACTCTTCTCCAGCCTGAAGTGAAGTTGCAACGCTTCAGTGCTTCTTCGTTGCATTTCAGGACTTCTTCGTAGTCGGTCAGGTCGATGGGTTTGGTGGCAAAGTTTGAGGTTTGGTTGACGTCATCTCCTCTGGAAGACTTTTCCTTCCGGCTGTGGCTGAGTGCCTGGAAGCAGCGGCAGATGGCGAAGAACACCAGGAAGATCATCTTGATTGAAGAGTAGATTCCTACAACGACTCAAGTTCGGGGGCCCAAGAGCAATCACCACGAAGACTCGAAAAGTCGTCTGAGATTTGTGGTCACTTAGTGCACCAAGGCTGAGGTTCGGAAGGACGAGGTCATCGGCAGGATCACAACTTATCTACCCCCTCTCTCTCTCTCTCTCTCTCTCTCTTTCTCTCTGATGCGCTGTTGGCGTAATCGCAAGCATACTGGTCTCGCATTCACTTGTTAGTGGGTTCGAATCCCGCACTTTTCCTCGATTCACATTTATCCTCACGTTCGCTTGCCTACTTTCAAGTCTGGTGAAGCTTTGAGTTGTTGTTTTTTATCAGATAAGAATTTCACTTCGAAGTTAGCAACTTATTGAACATATGCAATCCCACTTGCACAAATTTTAATTTGTATTTATTCTCCGTGTTATCAATTCTGACGATGCTTTGGAAATAACGTTTTGTTATCTTGTGAGAAAGTTGTTGACTTCATGTATCGACTAATATTCCCTGTGCCACTTGACCTGAGCGCTGATGGCGTGATCAGAAGCGTGCCGGTCTCGCGTTCGCTTAGTTGAGGGTTCGAATCCCGCACTTCTCTCCGATTTCTACCAAACAGAGCGAATGAAAAGGGAAGAGGGGACGGCTTCAGCCGCAGCAGTTCAGCGCCTCCGTGCGTAGGCGTCTTACATTCTTCTGTTTGTTTGGAAGAATTCAATTATGTCTGCTGATATCTGTGGATCTAATACTTTACTTTTCATTTATATATTATTTCTTTGTATTGCTTTTTTATTCTGATTTATTTTGTTTTATTTTCATTAAGAAATGTATGGTGGATTTCCATGGGTTGTAGTATTATCTTTTTTTTATTTTATATTTTTCTTACGATTCCTAAGTTGAAGACCTGGCTGTTTCCTGATGTCCTTTTTAGAAACTCAATATATATATTTTCTCTTGATTATCTGATTCGGAACAAATACACAGTTGACTAATCCAGTGGTTTCAACATTTCAATTAAGACTTTCTATTCTTTATATTCTCTCTCTCTCTCTCTCTCTGTCTCTCTCTCTCTCTCTCTCTCTCTCTCTCTTCGCATTGTCATTACTACTTGCACAATTGTGAAAATGACATGTCCTTTGTTTTCCTCTTATTTTATGAAAACTAGAACAAAAGGATGTTATATATTATTTCTAGATCTGGCTTAGTGTTTACATGTGGTAATCAGCTGATAATGATTTCCAAATATATGTGAAATTGAAGCTGATCATTCTTCTTAAATGTGTGAGACTAACTACATCTTTGATCCCAACGCCTCGTACACACACACACACACACACACACACACACACACACACACACACACACACACATGCACCTTTATATTACACGTATACATATAATACAAAAAAGCTTTTTAGGACTTCAGGGCCAATAGTCGATAAAAAATAAAAATAAATAAATAAATGATTACTCCCAAGGACCCGACCCCAAATAAAGAAAGAAGGGAAAAAAAGCGAATATATAAACGATCGGATGAAGTTTCTTGGGATTCAGTGACTCAAACTTCCAGCCTCCTCTTCCCTCCTCCCTCTCCCCTTTCCCTCCCTCCCCTCCCCTTCCCCTCCCCAACCACGTTCTCCCCCGTCCCTCTCATCCTGTTCCCATTCGCCATTCCCTCATCACGGGCCAACCCAGGGCGATTGGGTCGTTTCCTTCTAAGCATTACGAGGAATTCTCCAGGGCTGTGGAGTTGGAGTCGGAGTCGTGGAGTCGGAGTCGGAGTCGGAAGCAATTACGGTGTCACTGAAGTCGGAATCGGAGTCGGTAAAAATATACCGACTCCGACTCCGACTCCAGTTAAATTTACACTTTATGGTCTTCGTTTAGTCTGTAGACTTATGCAGTGCACACTCCTTATAAGTAGGTTATATAAACATTTTTTTTTTATCAAATGTAATAAATCTCATCGTCCTATCTTCGTGGTCATTCCACTAAACCCCCAAAACGTCCTTGTGCAACGCTGGCTTTCAAATTTATACATAGACTGATAAACATCCAAAGTATTACTTGAATAAATTAAACACCTCAATTTTACACCTTCTGTTGACACACAGTCACGGGAGCTGTAATATTCGTATCAAGTTCCATATGCATCGTTTCCATCACTCCATCAGTTTGGTGGTTTCTCCCACTGCTGTGTTGCCAAACAGTAGGATAATTATGATTTCAACTGTAGACTAACGCAATAATACTATATCTTCTTTCCTTTCCCCTTCTTTTTTCTCCTCTATCTATATACTTATAAAATTCTGATAATCTTGTTTGTCATCTTGCTTGCTTCCTTGCTTGCTTGAAACCGTCACCCAGCCAATCAGAAGAGATATGACGTCACGACTGAGGACCAGCCAATCAGAAGAAGAGATATGACGTCACGACTGAGGACCAGCCAATCAGAAGAAGAAATCAGAAGAAGAGATAGGACGTCACGACTGAGGACTAGCCAATCAAAACAGGCATGACGTTACATCAGCTCTGTGGGTCCTAATAAGGAACCCCAGCTTTGAGCGCGTGACGTCACGACTGCTAATTTTCCAATTTGCCAAATTTTTAATTTCCAATTTTCCGATTACATATTTTCTGCGTAATTATATTTAAATTTTTCATATTCATTATTTAAAAGTATAGCCAACAGACATTCCCCTCTTCCCCAAAGCCCCCTTCACCCCATCCATCCACCTCATCCTAGGACGTCCCCTCATGTTCACTCCCTCCACATCTGCCTTCCATACCTCTTTTACTAGTCTTTCTTCACTTATTCTTTCCATGTGTCCAAACCATCCTAATATTCTTTCATCAACCCTATCTCCCAGCTCCTTTTTCACCCCTGTTCTCCTCCTCACCTCCTCATTTCTCACTCTATCCAGCCTAGTAACCCCCACCATACTTCTCAGACACCTCATCTCAAACACATTCAAACTCCTTCTCTCTTCTTCTCTTATGTTCCACGTTTCTGCCCCATACAGAGCTGTTGGCACAATCACTCCTTCATACAGTCTCCTCTTCGCATCAATTCCTAAATGTCTATTCCTCATTACACTCTTTAATCCACCAAGGCATTTACTCGCTTCTCTCAATCTACATTCTACCTCCACCTTCACTCCACCTTTTCCTGCTACACTTGCACCCAAGTATCTAAAACTATCCACTTCCTCCAGTCGCTTTCCCTTAATGGTCACTTCCAGTCTACTGCCACTTTCACCCCTTGTACATCTCATCACCTTACTTTTACCCACATTTATCTTTAGCTTTCTTCTATCACATACTCTCCCAAACTCTGCCATCAACTTCCTCAATCCCTCCTCCGACCCTGCCACAAGCGCAGTGTCGTCAGCAAACAACAGCTGGCTCACCTCCCACTTTTCTCCATTTTCTTTAACCATCTCCAATCCCTGACCCACTACCCTAGCATTCACCTCTCGCACCACCCCATCCATGTATAAGTTGAACAGCCAGGGCGACATAACGCATCCTTGACGAAGTCCCACCTTTACTTCAAACCACTCACTCTCTCCATTTCTAATCCTGACACAAGCTCTACTACTCTCATAAAAACTCTTGACAGCTCCCAAAAGCTTTCCTCCTATCCCATAAATCTGCATAACCTCCCACAGTGCCTTTCTGTCTACCCTATCATAAGCCTTTTCCAGATCCATAAAAGCCCCAAAAAAACATACTTCCCCTTTCCTATAGGTTTCTCACATATCTGTCTTACCACAAAGATCTGATCTACACAACCTCTACCTGTCCTAAATCCACACTGTTCCTCACCAATTACTCCCTCTGTTCCTCTCCTAATCCTCTCAATCAAGATCCTCCCATAAGCCTTCCCTACTACACTTAACAGGCTAATCCCTCTGAAACTACTACATTCACACTTGTCCCCTTTTCCCTTGTAAAGAGGAACTATACAGGCACTTCTCCAGTCGTCCGGTACTCTACCCTCTCTCCAGCAAACATTAAATAACCTCACCAACCAGTCCACCATCACTGAACCTCCCTTTTTTAGACATTCTGCATGGCATCCATCCAGACCAGGTGCCTTACCTGCTTTCATCATCTTAACAACTGCCTTCACCTCATCCTTCCTTATTTCTCCTCCATTCTCCTCACTCATCACTCTCATTTTCTTCGTATTTCCCACTGCAGCTATCTTTCCTTCCCTATCCTCCTTCACATTTAGCAACTCCCTAAAATATTCTGTCCATCTTCCCCTTACTGCCTTCTCTTCCATTATCATCTCTCCATCTGCACCTTTTACCTTTTCTTCCCTACTTGATTCGCCTCCTCTTCCTCTCTTAATTTCTTTCCAAAACATCTTTTTATTACTTTCAAAATTTTCTGTCATACTCTTACCCCATTTCACATCTGCTCTCCTCTTTGCCTCCTTTACCTTTTTCTTTACTTCTCTTTTCTTTTCTTTGTACGTCTCATATGACTCCCCCGTCCTCTTTTGTAACCAATCTGTGAATGCTCGCTTCTTCTCTTCTACAACCTTCTTTTTTTCCTCATCCCACCATTCACTACCCTTTCTTCTACTTCCCCCTGTCCTTCTTGTTCCACACACCATCCTTGCACACTTTAAGACTCCCTCCTTGAACCATCCCCATTCCTCCTCCACACCCATCTCTGCTCCATCCTTTACTCCCTCCCACTCCTCCTTCAGCTTCTTTTCGTACTCCTTCTCCTTTTCCTTTTCATTCAAGGAGTTCACTCTAAGAACCTCCCTACCTTTTGTCCCTTTCCTCTTTCTCCATCTATCCTCCACTCTCAGCTTACCTTCCACCAAAAAATGATCTGATATCCCCCCCTCTCCCCTTAGCACATGTACATCCTTAACTCTTCCTATCATAATCCTATTTACCACTACATAATCCATTAGCGCTCTATCTACCACCCTTCCCTCCACAACCCTCTCCCATGTGTACTTATGCTTGACTTTCTTCCGAAACACTGTATTTGCTATCATCAACTCTCTTTCTAGACACATTTCCACCATCAACTCTCCACTACGATTCTTTCCTGGAACTCCACACTTCCCAACCACTCCATCGATTGGACCATTTCCCACCCTAGCATTAAGGTCTCCCAGTACTATTACATTGACATTTCTTCCTAAACCCTCTATGCACTCATTTAAATCTATCCAAAAGGCCTCCCTTTCTTCCACTCTCTTCTCACTGCCAGGCCCATATGCACTTACAAAGACCCACATCTCCTTTCCCAGTTTCACCTTCAACCACATTATCCTTGAGGAAACCTCCTTCCACTCCACTACCTGTTTACCTATCTCCTCACTTACTAGAATAGCCACCCCTTCCCTCCCTCGCCCTCTCTTCACTCCTGATAACCTCCCACTTACACTACCAAACTTACACTCACCCTTCCCTTTCAACTTAGTTTCACTCAAAGCCAACACATCCATCTTTCTTCTCACAAACATACTACCTATCTCTTCCCTTTTACTCTCATCTGTACCACATCCACGCGCATTAAAAAACCCAAACCTTAGGGTGCTGGTCCGAGGCCCTCCAGCACCCCTTATGCCTTCACTTTTGTTTTTAGGATATATACCCCGTGGGGCTACAGGGAGAAGGATGCCTAGTCCCACTCCCCGTCCCTTTCTTCTCGCCTTTTACGATCCAAGTGGGATACTTGGTGGCAGTATTCTTTTCCCCCACCACAGGGAATTCCCCCATCACAGAAAGAGAATACTCAGAGAAATGGTACAGGACAGCAACAAGGGGTTGAGGGACAGCATAACGGAGGGACAGTCGTAGTATAAAAGTATAAATATATATATATATATATATATATATATATATATTTATATATATATATATATATGTACGTATATATATGCATGTATACCTATATATATATATATATATATATATATATATATATATACATATATGTGTGTGTGTGTGTGTGTGTATGTATGTATATGTATGTATGTTTATATATATATGTATATATATATATATATATATAGGTATATATATGTATATATATGTATATACTGTATATGTATATATATATATGTATATATATGTATATATATATATATATATATATATATATATATATATATATATATATATACACGTATAAAACACCATTTCAAGACCTCACAGTCCTCTCCACGATGGCTGGTCCTACATGAGACCCATGTTGCTTTCTGTGATACCGAGAAAAGTCAAACACTCGATCCTCTTAGGATTCCAAGCGCTTGGGAGTTTGGCTTACTTCTTTGGGACTCCTCCCATGTCCTCACCACACTCCTCTTCATCTCTCAGACCATCTCACGGAGCGGCGGTTAACTTGAGGGGAATCGAACCCACAGTCATGGGAACTGATGTAGCGAACCTCAGTCGACGGGAGGACATGAATATTAGGGAAACAAGCCCAAACTGCGCCTTGGATTCAAATTTGAATTCAGACCGAAACACCGGAAAAGAAAAAATGGTCCTCAACAACACTGAAATAACGGTCGTCAACGGTCACCAAAGTTCAAACTCAAGACCGAAACGGGCCGAAACGTCAGGGAGCGAGGCAGTTCCTTGGAGAATCGAGGAGCTCCGGTGGATCGAAAGTGGATTGGGTGGCGTGGATCCTACGTGGAGCGAGGTCTGGCGATCCTTACCCACCTGGAGCGAGGTGCGGCAATCTTGGTCCTGGAAGAAAATCCTCAGGAGTTATTGCTGTTGTTTCTTCCTTGGAAAATGAAAATAATCCTCTGTCTTGAAGAACGAGTTTCTAGAGCTTGGAGGTTTTACTAGAATCTCAAAAATCCTTTCTTAAGCAGAACCGACTGATAAGGTGCCTATAATAAATGATTTAAGATTTTCTTTTAGGAGTGGCGGTGTCTGGTCCCTCCTAGAGTTGAATAAAATCAACTGGCAGCAAACAATTACTTTAATAGGGAGAAATCAAGACTTCAAATATTATTTGAACTGATACAAATGTCCTGCCATTAATCACAATAAAATGCTTCAAGTTTTTTTCCCAGCATCAGGGTTAACCAGATAAAACCAGGAAGCAGTGCATTAGCGCCAGAAATAAAGCTAACAGTGCATTAGGTTTCATTGCTAGGACGGTAACGAATACAAGTGCAGAGGTATTTATCAAACTCTATCTAGCGACAGTTACACCCATCCTTGACTATGCGGTACAGTTTTGGTCTCCGTCCTACAGAATGGACATAAATTCACTTGAAACAGTACAGAGAAGAATGACCAACACGATACATGGACTCAGAATTCTGCCTTACGAAGAGAGGCTTAGGCACCTTAACCTTACACTCTCTGGAAAGACGCAGAGTGACCTAATAGAAGTGTTCAAGTGGATCAAAGGCTATAACAAGGGTCATGCAAACAAGGTCATCATATTAAAACAACATGGCAGGACTCGCAGTAATGGGTATAAACTGGACAAATTTAGATTTAAGAAGGAAATAGGCAAGAATTAGTTCACTAATAAAGTGGTAGATGAATGGAATAAACTTTGTAACCATGTAGTAAGCGCTGAAACTATCGGCTTTTTTAAAAACCGATTAGACAACTTTATGTATATGTACATATATATATATATATATATATATATATATATATATATATATATATATATGCCTTTATAAATGTATATATTTGTATATATATATGTATATATATATGCATATATATATATATATATATATTATATATATATATGTATATATATATATTTGTATATATATATATGTATATATACATATATATATATATATTTATATTTATATATATACATACATGTATATATATCGTACGTACCTTCGCACCATCCTCCTGGTAGGTCCAAGACCTGTCAGTTACGATGCACCATTCTTCTCCATTGCTGTCTGTCGTTATAAATTTCACTCTCTTCGTCTTCTTCAATCGATGTTCCTCTACTCTGCAAAGCTTTATC